>NW_009230998.1:14227-36819 GCF_000690835.1 Fulmarus glacialis | reverse complement strand
AGGGGCTGGTTTCTGTCGGGGCGGCCGCCGTGTGAGGCGCGCCGGGGCTTTGACAATGTTATTCTTAAAGTTCTGCCTGTTCTTTTTGTGTTTTGTTTTGCTTTTATAGACACCAGGATTACATAACTGCGTACGGAGAGAGCAGCTGCAAGATTACACGATGCAGATTAGAGATTACGTTGATTCAGCAGATTGTCCTGTGCATGTCTGAGAACGATTACACCAGCAGAGTTAAGAATACCCATTTGCTGTGGTAAGCTGTGGTTTAAGTAGAACAAATTAACTCAATACAAAACTAAATGCAAAAAAAGGCAGTAAAAAAACCCCAAGTTTAAGAACATGCTTTAAATGGACAAAATAAAAGACACTGAAATTCAAGTTTTAACAGTTCTCTCCCATATGCTGAGTGCTGTGGAATAGCCGGCATTGCCAGCAATCAGTTATTACTGTCTAGATTGCATTTAGCTTAAAAAATCAAAATCAGTATTATGAAGACTAGTTACATTAACTTCCTGATGACTACTATGTAAAAGTAAATATCTAAACTCACATATTTTTTAGTATCTCAAAATTGTTTAAGTGATATTGGTCTATTTTATTAAATGGCCATGTGCTAAACTGTCTCCTTGTATGCCAGTTTGTAATGTGGATTTTTTGAGTTCTGATTTTTGGATCTGAGATTACTGACATTTGAGAGCTGACATTCTGATGGACACTATATCTACCACTGAGATATGAATAAAAATTAATCACGCAGTGAGAACCTTTAAGTTGTATTACATTTCAGTTGATTTCTTAGAGAGTTTAGGGATAAAACTTGGGAGCGAAAGTACCATAGAAGAAATCAGTAAACACACAGAATGAAAGAATAGTGGTGTGGGTTTTATTTTCCAAGCTTGATAGTGTTTTTTCAATGCAAGTGTCTTCTAAAATTTATTAATCCCCCTCCCCATAAGCACACAGAAGCTCAAGACTGGAATCTTATCTCAAAATTACAAATATGTAGTATGACTACAAGTAGATACATTTGACAGAAGCCTCAACTGAAATGTAGCTTTGCCAACTTCTGTATGAATACCTCATACAGTAGAACTGGGGTTTCAGATGGGAAGTTGGTTGCAAACTACTTAGGAAATTTTAGGAATAGAAAGTTTTCCCTTAAATTTACTGTAATGTCTCAAATTTCAACATCATGTAACAGTTTTACAAGCTGTTTTAGTATATAATTACTTCTAGACATACTTCAGTGGATAAAATAAAAATGTAAACTTAAAGGTTTTCCGTAGGCATTCCTAAGACAAGAGGACTCAGTCATTTGTTGTCATTTCAGAAAAATGTAATGGAAAGAATTTTGAAAAACTGTATTCAAAAAATTCACCTGTCAATCACAAGCACGTTGAGACTTGCGAGCTATTTGGCATCTGCCTTTGCTTCTGTCTTTTGTTAGAGTTCCTTCAAGTTCTGGCTATCCCATCTTAAAAAAAATGTTTAGCGTATAAATTTGAGTAACACATTGCTCTTATACAAATTTGTGTAATATCTCATCTTGAATTCTTCCTGATTGAGATCTCCGTTTGTTTCAGGCAGTTTGATAGATTTTTTCTGACACCTGATGATTTTCTGTGCTAAAATCAGTTATGAGCTTCATATGGTAAGGATATTAGAAGTTATCACCTAGTTAAGAAAATAAACAGACTCCTTTTAACAAGACTTCAGGACAGTTCCTGGCTCTTGAGGAAATTAGAGGCATAGGCTACCAACTTCTTTATAGATATCAAGGACACATCTCAGAAGGAAATTTATGTTTAATTAGCCTACTAAGCAGCTAGTGCAATTTTTAAAATTTTTTCCCTTCATTGTTTTCACAACACAAATATTTGAGCACAGTATTGGGGCAGAATGAGATTTTACCTCTTTTGGATTTTAAAAAAGAATACATAATGCAGTAAAATCCCATTCTTGAAGACAGCTGTAAGGTGCAACTTAATCTAAATGAACAAACAATGTATATTTGAAATAGCCATGTGACTGAAATGATCTTTAATTTGGGGAAGAGTTTATATAGAGATTAATTTTAAGAATGTTTGGATAGCAAAGAACCATAAAACAAAACCCAAATCATTATTCAGTGCTTTCTTTTTATCTGCCTGTGCTCATTAAGACTTCCAGTTATCATCTTTTGGGGATACTGCATCTCATGGATACTTAGAATAGTTAGCCATTAAAAGTACACAAAAATAAGTGGCAATAAGGCTTCTGTTTTAAGTATACGGGGAGTAAAGCACTCAGGTTCATTTAAAGACAAATCTAATGAGTTTAAAAGACTTGTTCCAGCCAGCCTCCAGTATGGCCAGGTATTAGCACGTATTTTTGCTAAAGGGCTGAACCCATTGCCGTTTTGTGTCCGAGTGCACGATTTGCCCAGAAATCCAATAGCAGTTCCCAAAAAAAGAAAAAACTGTATTCTTTCCCCTAGTGTTTTAGTGCCCAAGAAGCACGAGAACATATGGATTTTCCTGTGTTGCTCACTTCAGTCTGTGGTTTCTCTGCTATGGAATAGTAACCCAGTATTTCCATCACATTTGCAGCATTCAGTGTGACACACACATACACATAGAGTTCATGATTCATTCAGCAAAGTACTTGAACATGCTTTAACTTAGTGATTTAGGATATGGTTAACTCTAGACATGTGATTCAAATCTAACTGAAGCCCTTGTTAATGGATTCAGACTACAAAAGTAAAGATGCCCAGGACTTTCAAGTAATTGAAGAGGCTGAAATAGTATCAGTATATATCAGTATATACAGGTGACCTAACTTGAATGTATAAACTGTAATCTTCCCAACAATGTATTGTTATTATTAATATCAGTTTAGATGACAAAGATGTGGGGAAAAGGGGAGAACTGATTTGAAGTTTTTTCAATAAGCTGTCACAGAGCAAAATAGGCTATATTTTAAATTTCAATTAAAATACTCTTAACTTGATACACAAAGTAATCTTTCACGAACTCCCAAGATGCACGCAAGTTAAACATTTGAGCATTCATGGAACTGGATTCTTAGTTTCTGTGAGCATAGGCTACAGCTGTGTCTTAAAAGAAGTTTGAGGGAGTGTTAGGTAGATGCACAAATGATCTCTTGTGTTTCTAGTACCGGTTCAGTGCACAGATAGATGGAAGCAAGTTAGAATCGAGTTTAGCAATTCAGCAACAATTTCTGCCATAGCATTTCATTTTCTTTACAATATATCAGCTTACTTTTCTAATGAGATGGAGGGTCCAATTTATTCTTTTTAGGATACTGATACATACTTAACTTCTGTTAATGCAGAATGCAACAAGCATCCAAGAGAAAAACATTTACATATAAATACATGACTACCTAATAATTTACTTTTCAGTCTTAAAAAAGAAAAAAAGCCACAACTGTGAATGCTGTCAGCAACATCTCGTTTGAAAGTGATCTTTAGACCGAAATTGTGATACTTATTACTAGAACTTAAAGAATAGAATTGTGCATACACGCATACATCCTCTTGGATTGTTTAGGAAGTATATTCACCCCCTTCCTTTGCCACCCCGTTTCCTTGAATATGCAGGCAACAAAGTTTGAAAATAAACAATTAGCAGTCCCATAGCCATCTTCAAACTGTCTTGTTCTCTGCAGTCAGCTTTTAAACACTTTGCAGTATACATAACAATTAGTCCTAGTCCAAACAGCTGATGAGGTGCATAGCACATCCATTTAACACACTGATGCAGTAGAAGACTGTCAGCTTCCTCTAAGGAATTTTCTGCTGGATCATTGGATTTAAGCATGAAAAAGTTCAACTTATACCAGTAGCAGCACCAGAGAGACAGTGAGATACATACTGACAATAAGATGAAGGAAGGAGATGCGAGATCTCCTTTTTGCAGTAGCCAAATGAAGTTATTTTATCTGTTCAAGGACCCATATCCTAATTAAATCTGGAAAAGGAGCTAGTCTGAAATTTAGGTTATATATCCTATTTATATTTTCCATTATGAGAGCTATTGGATATTATACAATTTTGTGGCACTTTCTGAGAAAAGGGAAAGTAAATTAAAAAGGACTGCTTGCTCCAGTAAAATACAAATTTAAATCAGATTTTTGACTGCTGCATATTACATTTTTATAGTGCAATTTATATGTACATTATGTGAATGTTTTGAATTCAGCCACGAATTGTAGCACTGGTAACCCTAGAAAAATATGCAAGTGATTCTGTGAGCATAACGGGGTGTTACCCTATTCTGTACTTGGCCTCTGTGTGCATGTTTGTCTTTGTTGTAACCTCACCCACATTGCACTATATGTAAATTTGAAGCCTTTTTAACAGCACATATAGAATCCAGATCTTGACTGCTAAAAATAACCATCTCCAGGATGATTTCTTTCTTTTAAAAACAGGATTTTAGTTCTGAAGTGAATCACGTTGGTTTGTTTCTTTGTGCCACATGCTATGTTAATTCTACTTGGATGTATACACAAAGTAAGCAAAGTTGCATATCTGTGAGACAGCCCAAGAGGACAGCCTTTGGGTGGGGACCCTGCTGTTACAGCCCAGTGTCACAGGGAACTGCCATTTCAGATTTTCTTGTATGGACAGGACACTGAAAGAGCTAGAGAAGCCATTTGAGGTCCCATGAAAAACAGAACTGTGTGCTTATACAGTAAGTACAAACGCATTATACCTTTTGAAATGGGCCTCTACAGAAAGTTGCCTTTCTACTACTAAAAGCTGAAGTACAGGCAATTATTTCTGGTAAAGTGGATAATTTATTTTATTTGATCATTTAATGGGAAAAAGTCTCTCTTCCAATATAAGACAGTTTGCTTAAATATTTACTTTATGTACACTTTAAGGTATAATTAAGAAAAAAAGAGCAAACATGAAAAAAGAAGATCTATCATGTTAGGCTTGTTCAGTAACCTATTTGGTATGGTAAACCTTACAAGAAACTATACCTTACAAGAAAACAGAATATAGCAATGTTAGATGTTTATAGAGTTGGCATGTCTACAGAATAAGTTTCTTTCTTTTTAGCAATGTCAAGTGAAGATTGGTTTCTGTCTAGGCAGAGAGTTGGTATTCCATGTTTTAAAAATAATTATACAAGTCTTGACCTTGCTGAATTCTGCTACATTCACAGCTATATTACTAATTTCACCTGACATCCAGACATGAGAAACACTCAAGTGAAACACACAAATCCTCCTGAGAAATTACAAATTGGGAAGTTCATGTTTGTGAAATGCAAGAATTCCACCACCAAGATCTTACCTGACTGAATAATTATCAGTCTGAGGACTGGTTCAATTGTATGCACTGACTTTCAAGGTACAAATGTCAAATTTAATTTGCTAGCCAGAAACAATAATTTAGATTGCCTAAAAGCATCAGGCATTACAATTCTGAATAAGCATGGCAGTTTGAAAAAAGTATTCATTGTTTAAACGTGCTTTAATGTGAATTTGGTTTTACTTTGTAGTACTGCCCTTAGGAGTTCACTGAACTTGACAGTAGACTTGAATGTTTGCCATTAACTGTGAATTCATGGAACTTACATGTAATATAATAGTATTACTGTCAAAGTACAGCAAATGTCTTAGCAGCAACACTGAAAGATACATTCCAATAGCTATTTCTTCAGGGAGAAAAGTCACTGGGATTAAAAATTACATGCTAAATTTACATGTTTGTCTTTAGGTGCTGTTTTAGAAGAATAGCCTCTGACCAAGAATAAAAATTGTTGTCGGAATAATATGCGAACAGGTAATGTCTTCCAAGTTTTTACTTGGAAGTGTATTGGATGTGTATACATACATAATTAGAATTCATTAAAATTGCATTGACTTTGACAGCTGCCATTGGGATTGTCACAACTGCTCCATAGGGCTGTCTTCACTTACTAGTTGGCAAACTAGCATTCACCAATCAGTGGTACAAACTCTCTTAAGGAGACGTTTGCTTTGATCAGTGCTAATATTTCACAGTTCATGATTGATTAGCATACAGTCCAAAGTTGCTTATAAGTGAGGAAGCATGCATCAGCCCCTTTATCTTCTGTCAACATTTCCCGCTCCTCCCCCTTCCCTTTTTTCTTTTAGCAGACTTCAGGATTAGACAGTCTGTAGTATTTAGCCTCTGGACTAGGCAAGACAGCTGAGTCAACATGCGGATTATCAAGGCTGGCTTGGTTCTTTGGGGGTTAAGGTGGTGTTGAGCCTTTGTTTTTAATAGATAGGACAGTCAGGTTACAACAGTTTAAATGCAAACAGACAAGATAGATAGTTTAGGGACAGGTTTTCCTGCATGTCCTCAAAAAGAATAATGGAGAATCAGTGTATTGAAAGGCTGCTATTACCACTGCCAGTTTTAAGTATTCACAGTCTAGCGTTAGAAAGAACAATCTTGTTTCATTCCTTTTCACTTCTCCTCCCACCAAAACCCGACTTTTTTTCAAAGTAACTTTTTTGTCCTACTTCTCTTTATTTAATCTCTCACGTAGAAGGATATATCAAAATACATATATATATTATGTAGAACATATGTTGATAGAGTTTCTACAGTTGTATTAATTGAAAAGCTAAATCTTTTGTATTTTTTTTAATTGCCCATCATCACTTGACTTGTTAAACTTTTCTATCTTGATTATGGTAGTGTGAATGTAGTATACATTTGACTTTCAAAGCATACAATTTGCATTTTTAGATTAATATAATGTATTGACTTACCTCATGAAAAATCATAACACATTCACCGATGCTAATGTAATTGGGTTTTGGCTTGTATTGAACCCCTTCTGATTCTCCAGTATACTCTTTTGCATCGACTATAAATTTAAAGGGATAAGCTGTTGCTTTCATACTTTCCTGTCTACATATACAGAGCTGTAGCTTTCAAATTTGATCCAAACTACTGCATTTCAGTGAAGTGGGTATGGAGTACAATAATACATATTTTTGTATTGTAGCAAAACCCACTACTACTAGTAATTAATAAATTTTTTTTGTAGTGTTAGAGCATCCTGAGTTTTCTTTTATTCCCTTTCATAATTCTGTCATCTACTTTGTACTGTATTACTCCAGTACTTTCAGTAAGTAGTAGCGAAGTATTAATACACAAAACAGAATTAATGAAAAGCACAATTGGATGGAAAATGGGGTATCTGATCTACATGGACATAGAGGTTTCTTCAAATATCTCATTACTGGTAAAATGAAGGTTAACATTTTTCCCTTAGCACTGGAAAGAAGTCTAGCTCTAGAAAGAAATAGCCTATAGAGAAATTGTCTGTAATTACAATCAAAAAGGTTTCGAAGGCTTCCTAGGCACTTTTTGTTCTCTCTCTCTACCTCTCTCAGTTTTCCCTAATAGGCCTAAGACAGAGTGCCTGAGGTATTTTGCTGGAACAGAAATGTCTAGTTGGACTGCAGAGCTGGTCCTTAATACACAGATCACACCATAACAGTGAAAGAATCATTCTCCCAAATGTTCTGAGACCTGAATGACTTGAGGCATTTAGTTTTTTTCAGTACTCTACCACTATGCCAGTGTGAGACAGGCCTATTTCTGCATAAAGATGAAGAAAAGAAATAGAACCATAAGGCAGGATTTTAAGGAGGTTAACAAGTTCTCATTGATTCTCATGAGAATTTCTTTGAAGGCTTTCCATGAGCTGTCTAAAGGGATTTTTCTGTGGGGCCGACCTTCCATCATCTTGCTTTTCCATCTGGTAGAATTTCAACAACACTTAATTTCCTCAAATGCTTAATAGAGTTGAGAGCAGGTCAAAGTTGAGAGTTTTGCTTTTTCTGTCTTGATTCTTATAATTGTATAGATATCCTGATACACTGTTCATGTATTTAATATCCTCTCTTCATTTAAGGAAGGATGTAGTCTTCAAATTAATTACACTGCCACAGAAGTTCCACTGTTACGTTTGAATAGACTAAAATAAAATAATTTATAGTTCTTGTTTAAAAACCTGCTTGTTTTTTTCTGTTACCGTTATATCCCTACTGCAATTAAACTGTTACCCATGCAAAATAATTTTAAAAGTCTTTTAAGAGTGAACCTGCAGTAAATGAATTGCCAGTAGAAAGCTTCAGAGTTAAAATAAATGTCCATTTAACTTCTAACAAGGGAGGGCAGAACACACATTTCTGTTAGGCCACATCCTGAGCCAATGCAACAAGGTCAAACATGAACAATCTTTCCAGCCTTACGTCCCCCTTCCTGCAGCTCCCTCATTTATCTGCACACGTGCAAAAAGGTCCAGTTACCATTTGGATGCTGGCACTTTGATAACATGAACATGAAACTGAATTCCTGTTGAGCTCTATGGTATAACTGCCTTTGTCTTAAAATAATATAAGGACTTAACTCACGTTCCTACGTCTATATGCCATCATAGAAATGGAAGAATGTACGAAAAGATGGGAGAGTGGAACTACTAGAGATGGTCTAGAGGATAGCAGGATGCACAACGTTTTTATTGCACAGGGTTAGAAATAGCTACGTTTTTCTTCTACTCGTAGAAAAGTCAGGTTTATTTTATATACAAAGCTGTAGAAGCTCCCTCTAGGGTAGAATATCTTACGGTCACACTTCCTTACTTTTTTTATGCAGGAATAAAGGAGAACCCTAACTCTTTTTCATGAAGATAAGAAATTTTCAATAAGAAAATTAAAATCTTGATTCCTCTTAAACAACACTATATTTTGTATAGAACATACATAAATAATGAGACAGCAGAATTCTTATTTTCAGAACTTCTGGGAGAAGTAACAGCAAAAACAACACCTAAAGTGTGAGGTAACACATGATTCTCACGCTTGTGATGTCAGAAGACTGCTCTATTTTTCTTTTGATTGAGATATTGTGGTTTCATAAGATTGAAGAAATATATATGCATATATATAAAATGAGATACTGATGCATTAAATGTATCATAAATATATGCAGTCCAACTTCCAACTTCCTGCTTTCAAAAAGAGTGAAGTGGTACAATTAGATATTCTATTTAAGCATAAAATGGACAACTGCTGCTACGAGTGCCAACATTAGTATCCTGTATTTGGGGGTTTATTAGAAATTGTGTTTAAAACACTAACAATTCATATAAGAAGCCTATTGAGTTCGAAAAAAGCCTTTTTGAGATCTGTGGAAATTTCATTGTAACAGGCAGTCTTCTACATAAGTGACAATTTATAGGCTAGCTCCTCCATTGGCTGTTAGAAATTGGGGGGTGGGAAAACCTGGTGGTGTCCAACTGCACTATGATTCAGCTCTTAATACAGCTTGAAGCAGTCTCAGAATGTCCTGGTCCACACCTGAGACTATTCTCGGTTTATCTGTACTGACTCTGACGGAAGCTAGTTAAGCTAAAGATAGTTTGTGCCACTGGAACAGGACAAACCAGACTTCATATAGGTCATCATGTGAATCACTGTACTCAGTACAGTTTGTGGTCATGAAAGGCAAATGAAGTAACAGAGAATTCAGAAGTTCCTCTCACTGCAAGAGAAATTTTGCATTTATTCATATAATTTAGGTGCTTTACATCTGATACGGTGATAAATTTATGATCTTTTTGTTCATATTGTTACATGAAACAATTCTGCAAGATAAATAGTGCTATATGTTGCTGGCCTGGAAGGCAAGACTGATACCTTATTTCTTCATAGGGTGGTTTTGTTTGTGTGTGGTGGTTTGTTTTGGTGGGGTCTTTTTGGTTTGTTTTTTGTTTGTTTGTTTCTTTTAAGGAAGCCACCCCTACTCCCCAAAAGTATAATTAAGATCTCCTTTTATTGATAAAAATATGGAAGTCTCTATTTTTCTCTGTGTTTGTTTTGGTCTTATTTTTAAGATCATGAAGAACTCTGTGGCACCAGTTATGGATCTTTTTGTTTAAATGGAGGGATTTGTTATATGATTCCTACTGTATCCAGTCCATTCTGCAGGTCAGTGAAACTAAAGTTGTGTGTTTAAGTATTGGACAGTAGCTGTCTAAAAGACTATTTCTCCATTTTGCTTCTTTAAGAAATTACTGTTAAAACGTTATATAAAAGAAAATACCTATTACCTATGGCTGTGCCAAATTTAGTAATTCATGCTCAGATTACTTACCTAGCTTGCAGAGACATGACAATATGAGAAAAATAAACGTATATACTCGGTGTATACTTGTTTGACAGGTGCAACAGTACTCAGTTACGTATGCATTCAGGATGATATCTATATTTAGAGCCATATTTCCTTCCCTGATTACAATACAGAAAGGAACAAAATACCCTTTGCTTCATGGACTATAGACTGTAGGAAAGGCATTCAGAAAGGCAAAGGACATTCTCAGTTTTCCTTCCAGATGAATCATATTGCAAAAATTCTTATAATATAAAATGGCCTGACCTGAACAAAATGAGGAGGCGCAAAAAGGAATATAACCTTTTAAGGGGAAAAAAGAACATAATTCAAGACTTACTATGTTCTCTGAATCTCACTGAAATACTCAAAGGGCAGCTTTACAATGACAGCCAAAGACCACTTGATAAAGAAACATCAAGGCAGCAAATATAGATACTTCTTACACCATTCATTTATGGGACCATTCTTCTTTTTGAAGCCTATATAGCACACTGGAAAAGAAGTACTTCCTATTTTTGCATGTGGATACGTTTCCTGCGTAAATACAGCCCTATCCGTTTGTTCTCATTTACCAAGACATAAGATGACAAATTAAATTCTAATTTTTCATGGTTCTGCATTTACTAATTCTGAGTTATCGTTCATCAAAATAAATCATGGTTAATTTAATGGGTTTATTTAACATAATAATAAGCATTCAGACACCTATTACATACACTTAAAGATATTACCTTTTTTTCTTCCATGGCAACTTCTGCTCCCTCTTCAATCTTGAGCTATAACTAATGATAACTGGATGAAACAGTTGAAGAAGGAAACAAAATCTTTTCCAAGATGCCTAATTAAATTATTTCTTTCTTTTGTTTGGGACAGTTCAATTTAAACATTTAAACTCAAGCATGTAAACTCATCTAGTAGATGAGGAGAGAAGAGGAAATTTTGTGGTAAATGTTCATGGAAAAATATACACAGCATATCACTGTCATTAAGCATATTGTCCAATGGCATACAATGAATCAGGTCCAGAAGTAAGGATAAAGCTCGGAAGTGCTGTATGATGATGATTTATTCTAACTGCTAAACCTTGCAAGCTTATGCGATGTAAAATGAATACTACACACACAAAAAGTAAAACATACTGAAATACGCTTTTTTACCCTAGAAAGAATCCCATATTATTGATATTAAAATACTGAAATGAGAAGAGAATGGTTAGACTAAACAGCATCAGTTATAGAATTTCAAAGCACCCTTTCAACTATTGCTAGACTGTGTAATGAGGAAGGTGTATTTGATGCAATAACTGTAAATATAAAGTAACAAATACTCAGAACAATTCATTCTTCAGGAGCACGGGCTAGTCAGCGTAGATAATTTCCACTTTAAAAGGGCTCCAAATGAAGTAATTTGTAATTCAGGTACTAGAGGATTTTATAATCTGCTGAAGCAGAAAAGTAACATCTTAAGAGCGTTTCTGTTATACTCAGGCAATCTTATTGAATTTAAATTATCAGGTATTTTTCTTCTGTATCTAGTGGTTGATTATGAAGTTATATGGGTTTAAATAGAAGCATTCTATTTAAGCATGTCCTCATTCTAAGCGTGTTCCTTAATCAGTCAGAGAAGGCTAATTATAGATGAGAAAGGTTTTGTTTACACACAGATATCTTAGTAATCAGCAGTGATGTGAATAGAAACAACAGAAAAAATGCATCACTATTCAGCAGAATTCAGAAAAATATTTGGTGCTTTGGAACCTCAAGACTGGCATCATCACACAGTTGCGCAAAGTTTCTTTGACGCAGGTTTCTGCCAAATCCCACCTAAAGCTTTCAAGTGTTCTCAAATTATCATCTCCCACCAACAGAAAAATTGCATCAGTTTTAGAATCAAAGGCTGAATGATCATTAGTACAGCATTAATTAAAAGGGGGAAATGGAGCAAGAACAGACTAACAAACTGTAAAAATACCTTAAAACACATTTGCCTTGACATGCTACTTATTTACACAAATGTGTTGTGCTAAACATAGTTAGTCCAGATTACCTGATGCAACATCATTGGAAGTAATTTCACAATGTAACTAGGAAAACTGCATGATTCTTTAGAAATACGTATTTTGTAGCATGCTAACAAATTAAGACCCATTGTTTACATTTGGAATTTCAGTTATTTTTACCGTTCAGAAATGGATATATATGCAAGGTAGAGATTTAATAGAAACAAAACAGTAGTTGCCCCCCCTCCCCTGTGCAACATTAGCAGATTTTAAATACAGCTGATGTGTGTTAAAACATGAAGTTGCTCAGCTGCCATCTTCCCTCATTCCTCTCCTAACAATGAGTTAACGTGCTCAGCAGCGAAAGGCGCACCTGTCACCATAAACAAGATAAGCTTCAAACCCAGGAATGCTCAAATGTACTAAATAAACATGCAGCAGAATGGAGAAGGATGGAAAAGCTGCTGCCTCAGGTGTATCATAAAACATGAGGCTGAAAGCTGTTTGCCTCAGCACCTGATGTGCAGCTGTCCCATAATCATTAATTAATGCAGTGCAGAATTAAGTTAAGATTTTGTTGTCTGAGAGGAAGCTCTGGTATTTCCATTTTGTCTTATACACGGCAGATTTCTGAAAGCCTTCTTTCTGTATTTCAGACAAAATACAGATGGTGTAAGACCACACAAACACACGCTCCTCTGCTTCTGAGGGCAGTACACGCAGAAATTAATAGTGAATGCTCTCCTTTTAATGAAGGGATCATATTCTGCAGAGGGCAGTGCGTTCAGGCATTCTGCAAGGGGCAGAGGCAGACCGTAGAAACCTCCTCCCTGAAATTCTTGTGTATGGATATCTCCACTTTCCCCTTCCTTTGCTTCTACTCTAATCCAATCTCTCCTCCACCTTTCCTATACTAATCCAATAAATCCCGTGCAAATTCCTTCTATCACTTTCTGTATACCCCATCCTTGTCTGGCTCTTTCTCTGAGATGGGTCCTTAGAATCATAGAATCATTAAGGTTGGAAAAGACCTCTAAGATCATCAAGTCCAACTGTCAACCCAACACCACCATGCCCACTAAATGTCCTTCATTCTCTTTGTCAAATGTCACCACAAGCGATATACTTGCTCTGCCATAAGACTTCAGAATATACGCACTGCAAGTTGCCGGTGAAGGGCTTCCCACTCATCTGGGCTTTTCTTCTTTCTCTGCCTCCAAAACTATACTTTCGCATACCCCAGGCTCTTCTGAAAACACAGTGTCCAATTAGTATTTTTCAATTCTGCTTTTAGCTTGAAAAGTAGGAATAAAAGTTAGAATATACACCAGAAGTATAGCAAAAAAAAGTCAATAATTAAGATTTATTTTTAATGGGACATAAAATTGTCCTGGTTTCAGCTGGGATAGAGTTAATTTTCTTCCTAGGAGCTGGTATAGTGCTGTGTTTTGGATTTAGGATGAGAAGAATGTTGATAACACACTGATGTCTTAGTTGTTGCTAAGTAGCGCTTACCCTAGTCAAGGACTTTTCAGCTTCCTGTGCTCTGCCAGGTGCCCAAGAAGCTGAGAGGGAGCACGGCCAGGAAAGCTGACCTAACTGGCCAATGGGGTATTCCATACCACATGACATCATGCTCAGTATATATGGCCGGGGGGCAGCGATCGCTGCTTGCGGACTGGCTAGGCATTGGTCAGTGGGTGGTGAGCAATTGCATCGTGCATCACTTGCTTTGTATATTCTTTTATTATTATTACTACTACTATTTTACTTTATTTCAATTATTAAGCTGCTCTTATCTCAACCCATGAGTTTTCTTACTTTTACTCTCCCAATTCTCTCCCCCATCTCACCGGAGCTGGGGGAAGTGAGCGAGTGGCTGTGTGGTGTTTAGTTGCTAGCTAGGGTTAAACCACAACAAAAATATAAAATGCAGCATTATCTTATGTGTTTGAAAAGTATTAGTGATCAAAATTCATACCATTGCCAGATATGGTAAAGCTTGCCATATAAACACATAGCTAAGAAACTTTTAGGGGAAAATAACCCATTCTTTCAACTTCTCCCCAGTAGTAGCATGAGTTTTATTTTACTTTCTATGTATATGAATACAGCTTCAGAGCAAGTTTTGAAACTCCTCTGAACACAAAACTTTTTAAAAAGCTGCTTAGGGCTTCCAATTAACTTTGCCATTGCTTGTTGATATATTCATACTTACTAGATGCCCATTGGTATATGGATTAGGACAACTTTTAGGAGCTTGCTACAGACTAAAGATTATGGTGATTTGGAAGCTATCAGCCACGTAATCTGAATTGCATTGACAAGCAGATAATTTTTCAGCTGTCTTTTTCTGCTTAGAGATTTGTATTTACATGCAAGTAATTTTTATACCAAGAAGCATCCAGCTTTTTCCTGACTGAAGGAAGATGAAAGGAAAACTAAAGTCAATACTCGTATAGTATAATACTAAGCAATGGGAGTGTCTGTGTGCATATTTGACTCAAATCCTACTTCCATTTTTAAAGTCTGTCAGATACTTGCTTATGACACCCACCTTAGAGTCTGGAAGAGAAAGAAACCTTACCTTCTTACCTAAATCAGACAGGCAGTAGATCACTTGCACTGTCTCATGAACTGCATCTGCAAATAGACAGCAGTAGTGCCTTGTGTTATTGGAGGGCTGTTACGCTTATATTTTAGTTACTGATCAGATTGTAGAGGATCAATATAATTGCAGACCTGCTGGTCATCTCCTGACATCTTGCCCAGTGCAGTCTATTTCCTTCCACCTTGTATCAATGCTGATATGGGTAGTTTTGATTAATATCCTATGTTGAAAGATTATGTGGGTTTCTTTACATATATTATGTTCGTGTTTTGTCTCCAGCACAGCTCCTATAGTAAGTTTGTATACAACAGTTAAGGCTGGCTCATCTCCTCTGACAAGAGAAGTGGGTGTGTGTGCATGCATGTGCAGGATCTAGGAAAGCAGAAATCTGGATGCTATCTGAAAATGGGAGTTTCTAGTCCCACAGCTTTTTCTCAAACATTTGAAGGCTGTTGTCTTTCAACTCTGATTGAATTGGAAATTCTCATTTCTTAGAGGAGGAAAGACCTTTTTTCCATTTTAAAAATCAACTTTGGAATGCTACATAGTAGAACCATCTAAAGCCAACAGACAGCATGTGCTGAAACAGCAGGCTAACAGCATGCGGATGATGTTGTGCAACAGCAAGACCTGGCCTAGTGACCACAAGACTTAATTGGTGTAACTCCCTCTTACTATAGCCTAGAAGCAGGCTTCTCTGTCTTTTGCATTCATTCATTCAAGTGCAGAAGCACAGTTGCCTGCCATATTAACAACCCTAAGTGTCTCATGCTTAACTTGTGCTCTACTTTTAGGCATCCATTACAAGCAAGATAAACTATGAGTTGCTACTGGCTTTTAAGGCTGCGTATAGTAAGACTGACTACCTCTAGGAGACACTATATAGATCCCATCAGTCTGGATTACGTTCATAGCCCACATGCTTGTTAGAGACTACTTTTCTGTCTTGCTTGCAGTCACTGTGTATGTAACTCCACTGAAATTATTAGAGCTCTGCTAATGCAACAGGATAAGCAGATCTTCTGAGTGAGTTCCACTGCTAATTACTGAAGTCTACTTAGTTTCTTTCCCACCAATTTTAGGAAAGGACTTACAGTAGAAACCTTTCCCTCTCTTGGTTGTCTTAAAGCATCAGTTGCTTCTATATTTAACATAGTCCTTCATCTGTTTGTACGTCAGCACTGATGACTTCATAAAAGCTTGTGCAAGCCAATATTTGAACATTTGGATTTTCAGAAATGCCCTAACTGTAACAGAGCCTGTTGGTAGGGTCACATTAGCTATAATTTTGTTTATTTAAATGTAACCAATAGATACTCCATCAGTTTTAGGTTATATGACAGTATTTTCTACATCACAACAGTTCTCTAACCCTAGCCTTTTACCTAATCCTATATGCAATTCTCTTCAGCTAGAAGGACTGTCTTTTCTTCTTCCTGCTTCATTTTTCTCTTTAGGCTACTGACTTACTCCCTTTATACTCATTCTCTAGAACTTTTCCATGAGCCTTAGTTTGATGCCAAAACCTATTTATTTTTTCTTCCTGTATCATTTTAGCCTTGCATTATTCTCCAGTTTTCATTGGTATTCAAGAATACTTCTATGAATTTTATATTCCATTTTCTATCCCTGTTATTCTATTCAGCTCTCCAAAGCATTTCTCACTTGCTAGAGAACAATGCCCCACTCAGACTACACTTCTATTCTTAAAGTATTCTACAGTATTTCAGAAATGGGCCACTGAAATGCCACTATACTTACAGTAAATATCTGCAACATTATCTCAAGCAATCAGAGCAGTCTGCCTACCCTTCCTTCTCCCAGCAGCCAAACATAGTAACTTTGAAAAGTCTCACATTGTCCTTAGTAAATGATGGCTGTTTGATCAGTTGCACAGCTTTAATATATGATGATAATTGAATCTTTTTTCTAGTGTCCAAATCTTCCATTTTATTTCCAAAGGCAAAGAATTAAAAGAAATGGTAGTAATTCTTTGTGCAATAGTTTAGACCAGTAGTACTGAAATAGTGGTCCATAATCTACGGAAAGCAGTGCTGGGGGTCACATCAAGCATGCCTGGTGGTATGCTCACAGTGATCCATTTGTCTTATTTAGATATACTAGACATCTTTCTTTTTTGGCAGTTCCTCCCCACTCTGCCTTCTTATCCCTCATCTGAAATTAGGCCTTGCAGCTGCCAATGGCAGTTGAGAACTTCAAGTATGTTACAGAGTTCAGCCCATTTTTCTCAGCTGGAGCCTGAAATTGCTTATGTCACAGATTATTATGATTTCAGTGCCAGAAATAGCAAGAAGGAGCAAGATCTTTAGTAATACAAATAGAGAGAAGCAAATTTACATACATAAAAGATACATGCAGAATGTAGTTATTGAATGAAGTGCTTTCCATTTTCCATAATGCAATAAATTCCTTAAGAAAACTTAGCAGAATAAGTGCAAATATAAGACAAATGAAGATGAGTTTAGCTTCAAATTATCTATTTTTGACTCAATATGAATTACTAAGCCATTCATTTTACCATGGTAAAATACCATATTCATTTAAATCCTTTCTTCAGAAGAAGTTTTCAGAAGCTCAGTACATAAAATAAGCATAGTAGAGAAGACTTTTAGCTAGGTCTCTCCAAGAGAGGGTCATTCACCAAGCATGTAACGTGTTCTGGCATGAATTATTACACTGCATAAACTACTTCTGCAATTTAAGGTGTACTGTGTCTCAATGAATTCCCATTTCCTTGATCTATTTAGCTGACAGTACTAGCTCTTCAACAAAGAAAGCTAGAAAGTTACATGAAAGGGGAAAAAGAAAGCATGACTACTGTGTGAGAACCAGTGGGATGACACAGTTAACACTAAAGAGGTGGATTTAATTAATTAAATCTGCCAGTGGAGGAGGCAGATTTAACTGCGAAGTACACCATTGTGAAGTATACTGCTAATCCAATGAATGTGTTAAGAAAGATATGGTTTAATATATAAAAGCAGTATGGATCAGAAAATAAACTTGGTGCCCAACATGCCCAATTCCCTTTGTTCCAGAAATATGAGGTGAGTGGAAATTCCATAACAAAACTTGCTGTGAAGCAAATATAAACCTTGAATTATGCCATAACAAGTTCTCTCCCCGCTTAAGACCAAAAAGAAGCCTTTGTGCTTTTCGTATTAGATGACAAGTTACCATCTAATCCAAATAAAACTTGGTTTCCCAGGTGTATTGAGAATTACACAGGAGCCCGTTGTGAGGAGGTTTTGCTGCCTAGCATCAAGTCCCAAACAAAAGGTGACCTGTTTGCAGCTTTCTTGGCTTCACTACTTCTTCTAGGAGTTCTTGTAATTGGAGCATTCTACTTCCTTTGCAGGTAAAAGTGCTTCAGAGTGCTGAAGCTATTTAATCAAGTAGAAATTTCTTCTGGTAATCATGTACTAATTATTTGAATGTAAAAGTATGTAATGAATTATCCATAAGGTTCGTATGGTTATTCAGCATAATTAATGCAGATGTCTCAACTTGTTGCTTGTAATATTTTACTTCCTGGCTTGTAGTTTTCTCAGTGTCTCTTCTAAGCTATTACTTATAGTTGCTTTGTTAAAAATACATGTAGTACACCCATTTCTGAGAGATTTTACAGTCTACCTAGAGTTAGCGTTAAGATTTTAAAACATTAGTCAGCCCTTATGTTGTCCAAAGGTTAAGAAGTAGAAGCAAATTACCAAAGTGCTTAGGGATCAGAAACTGTTCCACTGCATTGAATTGGCAGCCAAATCAACTGGTGCTTCCAATCAATTAGCTCCCAATTCCTTTACAGCTCCTGGTTTAAAAAGGAAAATTAAGGAAAGAATCAAATTCAAGAATAATCCCAGGTAGATGTTTATTAACTAACTAACATGTAGAACAAATCAGAGGGCTAACTCATTTATCCAGGATGATCCACATTCGAGTAGATGAAAATGTCAGTGCTAGACAGCAAGTGCTGCAGGTTTGGTTTTAGTAGCATTTTAGGCATATTAGGACTTCGAATGAAAACACGTAAGCAGTCACTGGGATTAAGTCAACTATTTGATGCTGTACATATATCAGTACAGTCTATCAGTACACTTATACCAAACCCAAACAAAATTACTGTCTTCACTTATTCTCCTTGTTTACGTATGCAAGTCAACCTCTATGTCCCCTCTTGTTTTCAGAGTACAGCACTCTTCGTAAGAGCTCGTTTTGCCATATACTGTTAATATGTATTTATGCCTTTATGAGGCAGCTTACTAGCTCCAGTAATTCTTAGCCATCTCAGACTTGCAGCCTCTTCCTGTTACTCATATGCTGCATTTCTCCTTGGTTATGATAACCTAAGATTCTTGCAACTCTGTTCTTTGCTCTCCCATAATCACATTGCCAAATCAACCTCTCTGATCAGTGCCTTTCAATGAGCAACGTTTGGAATAGCTGGTCTAGTTTTACCTCAGCTGCTGTCATGGAAACCCATTGAATGCCAGTTTTTCCCATAGCTGAATATATTTAGAAGAGATAGATAAAACAGAGTTTGTATCAAAAAAAACTTGTTGTAGAGGATACCCTGCACTTTAGTCATTTTAGTTAATTAATCCTGTCTTAGCAGTGGAACGCCACAGCAGTTGTTCGCTAAAGAACATTTGCAGATTACTATAACGTTATTAGAATAGAATACAGCTTTAACTAACTAAAGGAAAATTCATTCAAGTCTCATAGAGGCATAGAGAGTATTTCTTTAGAAGTAAACCTTGTCTCTGAGAAGAGGAAAAAAGTCTTCAGAGAGCAGAGAATTCAGAGAGTAATCTGTTAAAAGATCCCTTTCCTCTTGCATACAGTAAAATTAGGGGAAGGCTGGAGACACGATCTACTGAGTTTTATGGTGAAAGAGCCTTGTCTTGCAAAGTACAGAAGCTTAGAATAACAGCAGTGACAGGTCTGTGCAAGTCTTTTATTAGACAGTAAGAAGATGAACCGCAACTACTCTGTTTCTTTATAGGAAATCAATTTACTCAAGCTTTACCTAATGGGCAGAACAAGTAGTAGGGCCTCTTTATTAGAAAAATAACAAGGGCAGCAACTCAGTCTTAACATAGTTGCCCTTGAACCTATCTTACGTACCAGACTAGCTTGGGAAATCTCCTAAAATCATGATCAACTTCTTTAGTATAAAGAAGAGAACATAACTGGCTAAAAATTGTCTTGTCTTACCTCTATGCTTCAGAGGCTGATGTAGCACAATCACCTTCTGCTAGAGAACTCATCTCTAAAAGAAACACTTTACATCTAAAAGTCTTATCTTTTGACTGAAGTGACCAACATATAAGAGGAGTCTCAAGTGGATACTTTAATCTACTCCCCTCTTTTCAGCTGTATAAACAAGGATTATTGCTAGCAATCATTAATATTATTGTAATTTTTTTTTCCCCAAATTTGATCTACCACCTATCATAACATTCTGGAAGAGGGTGGAACTGGGACATGTAGGGGTTAGCTGAGAATTTGCATCATCCTTGACTTGTCGTCTTGACAGGATATATTAAATTTGAAATGTTAAGAGAAATATTGTGCTATCAACTTTCCACTATTACACCTTATTAACAAATACTTTTGATCCAGAATCAGAAAGCAGAGAGTTTTTTCCCCCATATTGTGTGTTAGTAAGCATTTCTGTGGCTCTTTCAGCAGAGGATTCTAGTGCAGTTTTAGTGTAAACAGTAATGCAATCTGGAGGGATGCAGAAGAGGAGATATTAATTGCAATTTAGGATACAGAAACTGAATCCTTAAAATTATACATCAAATCTTTTAGAATTTAGGAAATCAGTGCTCTATTTTCTTGTCCCTGTCATCATACATACTCCCCTTCCTTTCCAAGTTTTCTTCCTCCCAGGCTGCTTGGGGCAGATTTCAGGACCAGGCATGTGCGAGTGCCTTTAATGCTCCCTACAAACCAATCCGTTCAGCACACAAGGGTAGAGAAAAAGCATTTCATTGCTTCGCTTATAAAACCAAGTCATAAGTAATGATGAAAGTAACCCATAAAAGAAAAGGGCTGCATAGGAAAAGCTTTGGGTGAACAGTGGGAAATAATTCTCCTTTCATATTTAGCTAAGTCATCACATTTTTATCAGCTGAGGATTTATTTTTTCCAATCTGCCAACAATCTGCTGTTACGCTGATTTCATGCTGTATTTGATTATGTACTAGGATTCATCAAGGTGGTATGGTTTGGGAAAGCAAACCTACACGGAGAAGGAGGAGAGAGAATCAAAGATAATGAAGAAACAGACAGTATTTGAAATGGCTAGAGGGCGAGAATGATGGGAAGTAGAACAAAATAAAGATAGAGGAAAGGAACTGAAGGTCTGAGTGAAAGCAACAGCAGAGAATGGAGGGAGGGAAGAGGGAGGAGTGGTCGAGGACTGCTGATGAAAAAAAAGCAGCTTAGAACTGGAAATGATAAACAGTAGTCTAGGGTTAAAGCTCCCACTGTTACTGGAACCTGCTGAAGGAAAGGCTACTGTAGAGCTATCTTACTGAGTTTCAGGTTGATAGAATATAATTATTTAGGTAGTAAAGTGAGTAGCTTTAATTTACTTTCTGAAAAAATTATGAGGAATGTTGTTGCAAAGAAAAGACTATGATTCTATGTCTCCTCAAAGATGAGTCTTGTAAAACAATTTTATATCATGTTGTAGGAATTCATAAGAACAGTACTGTCCACAACCAAAATGAATGTGAAAACCGCTTCAGTACATTAGCTTGCTATGTTACTTTATCAAGTTTTCTCCAGGAATGTGTTGTTTCATAGGCAATAAATGTCACTTCTCTGTCAAAGGGGGAATCCTGATCTTTAAAGAGCATGCTCAGTTCTGTTTGCTACATTCCTGTAAAAGCTCAGCACATAAAACTATTGCTATTTCCAACTATTGGGATTCACTAGAAGATATGGCATCATGCCAACAATTGTATTTTAGCAAAGATAGTAAAATATTTACATTGTGAATGTAAAACTTACCCATATATATATATTAAATCAGAACTGGGTTTATGAGTGATTTGCTATTTAACAATGAAAAAATGCCTTAGATTGCAGTAGGCTTCTGTGCAGTTTTAGGCCCAGGAGCTGCATAACCTGTTAGCAGAGCAGAGTGTATGGAAGTAAGGCAAATCCAGATCTAGCCGCTCTCTGTCTTGAAACAAATGCACACACCCCCCGCCAACAAATAGTACCAATAAAACCTATTGTTTTGACCTGAGGAAAACAGGAAAGTATGCAAAAATCCTTGCCATTACATTGTTACTGAGGTAACAAATGGCATATTTTGCTACAAGCAATTCACCTGTCAGTACAGGTCCATCTGGCCTTCTTTCTCCAGAAACATACTGTACAAGGGTTACTGGAAGAAGAGTAAGAAAGGTAGCTAATTAGTATAGATTCCACATACGACAGCTTTACAATACAATAGAGAGGCCCGAATGCCACACACAGAGCTTAAAGGAATAGAGAAAACCCTAGAGAAAACTAAAATAAATCTGCAATTCATTTCTATACTTTATTATAAGTCCATGTTGAAATGCCAAATTACCTGTAAGGTAAGTGTATATTGATGAAGAGGAACTCAGCCAGCCAGAACAACAGGGTCTAGGAATAAAGCCATTTAAGCTGTCCAAGACAACAGACTTTGTGGAGGAGTTGTATCACCACAGGACACAAACTGGACAGAAAGGAGAACAGCTCATGACTCTTCTCAAGACAGCAGATGTCTAATTACT
>NW_009230998.1:368-14214 GCF_000690835.1 Fulmarus glacialis | reverse complement strand
GAAAGAGACAGCAAGAGATCAGCTCTATTTAAAAGATCTGTTTCTCCTCAAAAAAGTGTGGAAAATATCACATTATTGATATTTCACTTCTAAATGCTAAGAGAGTTAATGATAAATTAAATAATTTTGTGGTATCTATTAATTGCTTAAATAAAGACCTGAGAAATCAAACAGGAACACTAACTTCAGGAGAGAAGCCATGTAGTTCTGAGTGCTGTTTCTGCCTCTCATCTCTGTTCTTCTCCCTCAAATACATGCTTCTCAAAAATGTTGAATATTAATTAGAAAATAATTGCAGAGATCCATGTAACTTTTTTCAATAGAAGCATCATTCAATTAATTTGTCTTTTCTCTGATAACTTTTTTCACTCTGTGTTTTTTTTTTCCTCCGTGTTGTCTCTTTCTTCTTTCTTCCGGTCAGGAAAGCTTCCATTCCAAGGACGAGTTCTTCAGAGTGTGGTGCCAACCTGGTTGAGACTACCAGCAGCAATGGCTGCAACAGTGAGTACATTTAAAGTTAAATAATTTGACTCCATAAGGAAGGCAGGGGAGGAAGTTCTCTTTAATTAAAAGCATGTGTTTTGTTTATTTTTCAGAAATAATAACAGCGTAAAGCATTAGAGTGGAAGAATGGTGGGAAAACAACATGCAGAGCAACCCTAAGAATACAGAAGTTGTAGAGGATGATGTGGTAAGCAAGATGAGAGAAGAAAGCAGACTGAAATAGGAGGCTTACTTATGTGTTGGAGAAGACTGTAACTAAAACAAAGAGAAACAGTTGCACTTAATAGAGTTACCATGTATTTTTAAAGGTGTATCGAATTATACAGAAATCGCTATAATTGCTTTAATTTCTCTTTGAATTTTGTGATATTTTTCATGTCAAGTTACTGTTTTCAATAATGCATAGATAGAAACATGAGATATTTTTGGTTTTTACTGAATGGGAAATAGGAAATAATCTTTTTTTCACTGCACAGAGAATATGAGATAATCATAGGGTTTTTAGCATGAGGTAATACTATGAATTTTTGATAGGATTGTCCTTTTTCACAGGATTGCCCCAGGAGTTGAGGACTGTCTTGATTCAATAGTTTCAAAGTTTCTACCTATGATACATGTCCAGAATTTGGCTTGTTTCAGATACACTTACCAGATGTAGGGGAAAAAAACCGTACCTTTCTCCAGCTAATACTGATTTTTTTTTAATAGTAAGACAACTGAGGTTGAGGTACCACTGCTAGTGTATTGGCCAGCTTCCTGGCACAAGATTTTAATTCAAATTAAAAAGAAAATATTAAGAAAAGAGATTGGTAATGGTTAAAAGAAGTTTACTAGGCAGAATATTTACCCTTTGTTTGGTATACGTCCCTAATATTAAGCAAGACACCTTCCTTGATGGTTTTATTTTTGTCTTGCCTTCTTCTGAAAATCTCACTACTGAGGGAGATTTAAACCTTATCTTAAATTTTCCAGTTGATATTTCAGATACTAGAAGTCAGGAATTTTATTCATCAGGTCCACTCCTGACACAAAATATTATCCAGCCAGGTGTCTTGGCTGAACAAGTGCTGCCCTCTCTAAAGATTTATTTGTTTTATTCACATAACCATTTGTTGATCACACCAACAGTATATTATATATCTCTATCTCGTTCCTCAAAGGATTCTCTTACTCGGACAAAGAGAGGCCAAATGACATGGTCCGTCTCTCTTTCTGCCTTGACAACACAAAGAGAGTGTCTGGTTAGTCAGAGACACAGAAAATGTGAACCAAGCAATTTTCTTTTCAACTCATTTCTAGCACTGGAGGTTGAAACCAGCAAAAATCAGATATATTTCCATAATGACACATTAGCTAGCAGCTCATTATGTGAGATTTATAAGGTTGTATTGAAGAGAAAGTTAACTGAGAAAACTTCAGGAATTGAAAGGGGAGAAAATGGAAAACGCAGATTTCTTATCTCTGAAATAAAAAATCTTGAGGTGTATAAAAATACAGATGCAAAGAAAATGTTGAATAAGCTTCTATTCCTAGGGTGTCTACTACACGCTCTAGTGTCAGAAAAAATAGTGTGTATTTTATATCAGTGTAGACAAAAGTACAGCAAGACAGAGAAGAAAAGACATGCTGTTACAGTGTATAAGGTAAGAAGTCAAAGAGAAAACCGTATTATAATAGCTACTAGAAAACAAAACAGAAAAATACATTACCTTCTGAGGACTCACGTCAGAAAAGTTAAAGTCCAAGTTAAAGCTCAGCATCTGAAGGGAGAATCTGAGGGCACCAAATCAAGTACAGGACCTGATCCAGAGAAGCTCCTGATCAAGTTACATAAAGCACTGAAAGATCACCTTCTCCCCAAATTAACTGATCTTATGTGTTATTTTCTGGACTTCAAACCTTTAGCAGATACTCTGAAGGAAGCTGATAATATTGTTTTAAAGGCTAGGAAAGACAAAGGTGATTTTTCATCACATAGGGACATGCCACTGTTAAATACAGAGTTTAGGAGATTTGTAGCAGTACTGACAGCTACATTAGAATCAGTATTACCTGAAGTACTTTGCATAGCCTCAGTGAAAATTAGTCAGAGACGACTGCTGTTAGATAACTTCCATATGTTATTGATCATGAGACATTCAGACTTAATAATGTTAAAGTTTGGTATACTATTTTCATTGAAGAAGGAAAAGGCTTGTGGTCATCTTAAGTGGAAATTTGGGAAGGAAATATTAATAGAAGATGTAAGAAATAAATGGACTGAAGTTGTACACTATAAACTCTTGGAACCCTCTCAGCTTTCTAGACAAACATGGAATAGTTATTCACTGTTACCAGTCTTGTTTGCATTATTCGGGAAACAATTTGTACAAGAAGTGAGGATGAATAAACCAAAACCATGTTTAAATGCAAACAAGCTGATTTATGAAACAATGTTATCTTTGAATGAAATCCTATTAGTGATTCAGACTGCTTCAAACCCATTGCATTTGAGAACATTTCAACTTCTAAAATTAATTATTTCAGTTCACAAGCTTTGTGAATTTGATGTTCAGGTCAAAGTAAGATCAGGCTACAAATTCATTTTAAGGTGGTCAAATGCCACAGAAAGTACAGGGTAGCCAACATTACATATAATTTAATAAAATAGTACAACACTCTTTAGCAATGCTTGCTTACAAAATTAAGCAAGTAGTCCTGTGAGCAATAAAGCTAAGGAAACACCGGTTCCAATGGATCAGATCTTGTGGTTGGAGTCACTGGAGTCTGAAAAATTGTGTTGTGTATATGCAGGGACGAGTAATAAGGTCTCTCTTCTCTGCTTGACTCCTGTTTTCCTGAAACGTAAGATCTCATGTCTTTAAAATTACCCCTCCATCAGTTGAAAGGTTATGGAGGGAAGAAAAGGGGAAAAGACTAATTTCCTAGGAACCTCCACTAATATGATTGCACAACAATTTATTATAGTGTTACGGCAAAAATTCTTTTATACCTGAGGATCATGTTTTCCTTCCAGAATCTTGTAGTAAAGGTCTCTTCATAATGTGTTGCAAAAATCTTTTGATCACTTGCAGAACGAAATGCCAGCCGTTGGCAGGAAATCTCTTTATAGACCTAAATAAGAGGTTGCTTATATGTTACTCAGTATATAATTTTTTTTCATTAGTAGCCCAAACAAACACTGGGGCAAAGTGCAATGAAAGGAGAAGGAGAAATAGCTGTTCCAAGAAAACAAGAGGATTTCTCTGTACTGTGTAGTCTTTTGATTTATATTGTTAAATATTAAGCAGGAAGACAACCACCGGGAAGTCCGTTTGGTAGCACTTCCCATTTTAAAGGTACCTTCAATGTTGTGCCACCCCTTCACAATTTAATGCACTAAAAAAAAATAATTTTCTTCCTGGCCCTGCATTTTTAAAGAGCAGAGGGGCTCTGATAGTATGACTCAGTTATTTGAAAATGGAAAGCAGAGAAGAAATGGGGGAGAGAACTTATCGCAATAGAAATGGTGTGTGTGCCATTACTTTCTGTTGTGAGTGTTCTGACTAGGAGCTACCGAACTGACCAGAGTCCAGGCAGAAAGGAAAAGCAGTGAGCTTACCTAAAAGGCTAAAAAATCCTGTTATGTGTTCAGCAAATTCTGCATCAGGAGATATGTACCTAGAAGGGACTGCCCAGGGAGAGGGAGAGCTTTAGCCAAAGGTGGTTATGGATTTAACATGGGACACCCAACTCTTCTACATTAAAAAACAAAACAAAACAATGCCCCAATTATGTTCCTTTGGTATTTAGCATCCTTTCAGATTTAAAGGACATCAAACTATTTCCAGTAAAAACTGAAAAGATTGTGGATTAATTTGGATAAGAGTTTTCACTTGTACTACGACCATATTCAAACCCAGGGATATTAATGAAGATTTATCTGTTTAAGTTTGGGGAAAAAACTAGAACTAAATTGTGTTAGGATTCTCTGGCAATGTTATTTAGATTACCAGGATGTGTATGTTCACTGTACCTCTCTCAGATACAATGCCTTGTGTTGACATCTATATACTTAAATGAAGAGATGGAATATTCCTGTATCTCAGATTATATGGAATAATCAAAAGAATCCAGACATAAATTATTTGCTTTTTGTGGTTAAGATTAGTGAAAAATGTGCTTATTTCAAGAAAGTACTGCAGTATTTCCTGCACTTTGGGGGAAAATGAGCAAACAAAAAAAACCAAACATGTGCATACCTAAAGATGTTTAAAAAGCCCAAAAACTTTTTCATTATTGTATGTAACATTATCTGCTTGTGCATATCCAAAGTCTGTTCTTGCTTTTCTTGTGATTGTAACCTGTTCAACATAACCTGTATGTAATGTGAGAGAGCAATTTCTTGATAGTAAAGTACCAAATACAAATTTTGTGAAATACCGATAG
The DNA here is from genome assembly GCF_000690835.1 of Fulmarus glacialis. Classification (NCBI taxonomy): domain Eukaryota; kingdom Metazoa; phylum Chordata; class Aves; order Procellariiformes; family Procellariidae; genus Fulmarus; species Fulmarus glacialis. Next base: position 9,282 of record NW_009230998.1, on the reverse strand, counting down.
GCAGGTTGGCACTCAGTTCCATTTTTGGGACTGATACTCCACAAAACCTTTCACCAGGAATTATTTCTAGCTAGCTAAGGGCGTGTAAACAAAACCTGCAGCTGTAGAACCTGAAATAACAAGAAGGTATTGCTGTTTTCATCCCACAGATTAAAACTACAACCAATTTCTAACACTTCTAAATGCACCTCTATGTCAGTTTGTGTAGCATTTGAACATTCTTTTTCAGTGTACATTAAAAGAGACTGTTTTCAAATTATCCTCTCAATGTAAGTAATGATATTTTGACTACAGCTTTTGTACAGGCAAATGATGGGAGTGTAAAAATATAGCTGAGCATCAACTGGTGGCATTTTTTAACAGGGCTCTGCAGTTTGAATCTACGTTGAGTGTTCTCCGTCATGGAATTTGCTGCTGTTTCAAACTATTCAGTCATTTTCACCAGTTCTGGAGATCCTAGGAGAGTTCCTGTTTTAAGGGGTTAGAGTTTGCTCTCACTCTTGCCATACTGCCAACTCAGCCAAGACGAGCTTATTATAAAAAAGCTGTTTCTAACTCTTATAGCTGTGAAAATTTATCTTGAAAAGGTGACGACTGCCACTGATTCAGTGATATGAATCACTCTGAAACATTTATTTTGAGAAGTTTGTGCTACCTGCTAATCTCAGTGAGGTTCTAGCCGTGAAATGTAATGATGGCAATTTATAAACTGTTTTTTAAAAGCATTTAGAAGTACAAATCCCATTGATTTGGGAATAAAATTTTTGCTCCTAAATTATCAAAGCACTTGGAAAAAAATTCCGATTAGCTATTTCTCTGCTATTAATTCTAACATAAGTATGCAGGTAATATCATTTCCAAATAATCCAAACCTATCTTACGCCTTTCCTTTGAAAAAAAAGTTTCCATTTTTTCACTGTAGCCGTATGTTGTCTGTTTAGAAAAATACCCTACATTGTTATGAAGTGCTGGTAGGCATGAAATAATCAGCACAAGGGTCCTACAATGTTTGAACTCCCATTTGTTTGACGTAAAACTGTAGTACAGAAGCAAGGCACACCACCCCCACCACCAGAAGTGAGCTCAGTTTACCTGGCTGCACATCTTTGAGCCTGTAGTTCAGGAGACAGATTGCTAGACAGAACACCCTCAAGTCTAATCCGGAGCCCCTCCGAAACAACAGCCTCTTCTGGAGCCCGTGTCTGGCTGAGAAATGGGTTTAGGAACGGGAAAAATTTCAAGTAAGAAATTTGATAATTAGCGTCTAACGTTTATCTTACCTGCTTTTCTGTGCACAAAATACAACTGCTGTATTAAGATGGAATGTATTTTAGAGATCCACCAGACTCATACAGTAAAAAAAAATAATCTTCCCCACAATATAATCATGAAAAATAATCAGACAGCGGGGGAAATAATTATTTTCTTAATGTTTGCAGAATGCTCGGATTGTAATATAAAAGACCATTTAAATTTACATGTTTACTATCGTTGTAACTTCTAACTATGCAGTCTTCCAGACCTCAAACTTTATTTTCCTGTATCATTCCACTGAGTAAAATAGAAGCATCTGAATGGCAAATGTTTTTTAACTTGTTCTCTCATTTGGCCAGACACTAGGGGTTTAGAAAACCTAGGTCGATACCAAAGTTACTGTCTTATATGAAAGCTAATGAGCACCACTACAGTTACTTCTAGCAGAAAGAAGTTCTCCATTTTCAGAAAGACAAAAATAAACTAAGAGCAGGTAATGACACCGAGTGAGTTTTGAGGTAGACTTTCAACTAAAAATTAATTAAGAATCTTATGTAACCACTTGGTTTTTTTTCAAAATTTAGTCTGAGGTTTAACATTCTTATCAGCCTTCTCTGCTGCACGCTGAAAGTCCAAGTTTGGCTGCATCATTTATATATCTTGGTTTACTGTTCCCTGCCAAGGGGGCATGATTCAGTCTGACTCATTGATCTGTTAAAATAAGGCTTGTTCCAGTATTAACTTGGGCCAAAACAAATCTGACACAGTAACAAAACTCAAATTCACTATCTTTGCAGTTTTCTGCAGTTTTCAACTGAAATTGCTTTCTGGAGTACAGTTGTGACAATTTAGCATAATTTGGCTCCTCTTTATCAAATTATTCTTGCTTTCTTACAACTGCACGTTATAGAAATGTCCTATAATGAGGGGATTTTTGGATTAGTAATTTTAAAATAAAAAATAGTTTTATGTTTGGCAATTGCTGTTTTGGTTGTGCAAGTATGAAGTTATACATCACACCGCTTGCGTATTTTTTTTTTTACTTTTGAAACCTACAGTTCACTTAATTGAAACATGCATTAAGAAAAAACGTGCAACGAAACATTATTCATATTCAAAGCATGGAGAAAAAGACCTCTACCTTTTGTCAGCAAAACCAGCACTCCTCCCTGCAGGTCTTGTGACTTTGAAGGTTTTCTTTTTTTCCTCAACAAAAACAAAACTCAGTTGTGGTCACTTAGGGACTATATATTGTCTTGCTGGAAACATACTACCATCAGCACTGTAACTACGATAATTATCTTTAGAGCAGTCCTGCTATTCACATTTGCTTCAACTGCTGAATATTCATTTAACAAACTTTGTCCACTTTAAAATCTCATGGTTATCTTTTGAGTGACAGAGGTATAGATTTTGCACTGCCTTTTGGTATGTGCACCTTTTAAGCAAATATATTTTGGTTTCCCTCAGGAGTTGTCGTGGTTGAAGAGCAAATGACAGTGTGGAAGCAAAATGAATTTGGATAGCAAAACACTTTAATCACAGATGTTGCAATTTTATCAATTATACCACTTCCCTGTCACTTGGAAGACATGACGTGCTCTGGCAGAGACAGCGTAGCGGTTCCAGCCATGCTGTGCATGGTTCTGGGGTCCCCTGGGCTCATCCCCGCTCCCTGAGGTTGGAGAAAGGATCCTGGACTCTGGTGCAGGCTCTTGGGGTTCCCGCCCCAGCATCTTTTCTGTACTACGTTTACCTCTTACGTGTCTGCAGCTACAGGACCTCGCTGATGATCAGCCCCTTCAAACCACGCTCTCATTTCCTGTTTTGCTGCACCATCGTTGGAGCTCACCATCTGCTTCTTTGGACAATTCTGGACATGTTACACTGCAGTTCAGGACACGTGGTTGATCGTACTTCATCTGCTTCTACTACGGCAAAAAGTTAAAGTTCATGGGCTTATGCTAGGCAGATATGCCTATACCTTAGCTCGTTAGGCCAAGTTCAGGAAAAGTTTTAACTAGACATGGGCAGAAAGTTGCCAACTGTAGTCTTGGTTGGTACATTTAAAGCAAAATATTGTTATTTTGTTGTACAACATACAGCTAAGTATTTTCTTTTTACTACACTGAAAACAGGCCGGTTGCCTGATTTGGCATTTAGAAGTGTGGTGAAATGATGCAAAATTAATCTTATTTTCTTGTCATTCTATTACTAAGTGAAAATAAAAGGGAGGAAAGAATTTAAAAGGGAGCAAATATATTATTAGCTATACTGAGACTATGCTGAATTTACTTACTTGAACTTTGCAATACTGCATTCCAGCTGCAGCAATCAAAACAGGTGACTGATGTAAAAAGCATGGGAAAAACAAGTCTTGTTTAAAGGCTCTATATAAATAGAACATAGCTAGATCTTGCGTGCCCCACAATTTCAAATTAAAAAGCAAAAAACTTTTTAAAGAAACTTAAAGATACCAGGTAGTCTTAATTTTTAGCACTCTGGATTTAAAGGTTTATAACAGAGAGCATCATGCTACAAGAGAATCTAAAAGAAAAGGCAACCAGTGTGCTTTGATTATGTAAACTTAAATACAGAAAGATGAAATTGCTGGTACACACGAAGTAACAGATATTATTTTCAACCAGATATTTAAGACAACTGAAATTCAGTTAAAGATGGTGAGACAAGTTGAGCTTATAACTAGACAACCCCTCTTTAAATCAGAGCTTTTTCCTCTAAGAATAGAAGGCAAAGTACTTTTACATATTTGCATCTTTATTTAATGAACGCTTTGTTATTTTTCTCTAAAGATTTTCATTCATTTTAGCTAGTAAAACCATTCAGTTCTGTAAATAGGACTCAAGTCTGGGCAGGTTGTGCATCTCTCTTGAAATAAAATCCAGGAAATAGTGGATTTAATGCATCAGTTTTTCAGTATGCATCAGTAGTTTTTGTAGACTGTTTTACGTACATAAATAGAGCACATCAAAGTACTGTTTCTTTCTACATGTTTATATTTGGACTCCGACTGCCATTTGTGCAAACCATTCTCATTTTGGAAGAAAGAGGCTTTCTTCAATGGCAGAATTCCATCATTTACCTGCAATTCTGACATGTACAGGGGTTTACACAAAATGCAAAGCCTTCTCGCAGCTATTACATCAAACCCTATTCCAACTACAAGATTCGATAATATTACCAAAATTATGTTTATGTTTTGGAAGGGGCTTTGATTGCAAGATGTCCACTCTTCCAGACCTCTCAGCTTTCTGGAATGAAAAAAACAGCTCACTGAAGCATTAAAAACATATTTACACTTGGTTTGCTTTAGTTGAACCAAGATGAATAAGAGTCATAACGGTAGTATAACCATGAAGCAGATCATCCTTTATGTCATTACATTCTCTTAATACGAAATTCCCAGTAACTATTCGATCACATCCTATTTCCCCATGTCCAAAAAAGCCAAAGAGGGGAACGTTTGGAAAAAACTTCCTAAATGCATCTGCTTCCATATTCCTTTTGGTTTTATAATGCCGATATCCTCTGCCAACACACGCAAACATGAAGCCAATGGTGTTACGCTCAGGGATGTTTGCTGCTTTGAGACGCTGCATGGCGGCTTCTGCTGTCCTCTCATCAGCTACATCCTGATCTAACAAGACAGTGGCACTCTGGATCTGGGGACCGCTGAAAGCCAGCCCCACCACCCCGCAGGCATCGCCGGGCTGGGCATTGTTACTGAAAGGCAACAGGCACCGAGTTAGAGAGCGTTCCAGGGACCAGTTCCAACCTGAATAAACTTCTGCTGTGGCAGAAGTAGATTTCAAAGCAGGCCAACATCCTACTGATTTTGAAAGCCACCCATAGTTAAAAAACAAACCGAAACCTTCAAATTTTAGCAACCTTTTTTTTTTTTTTTAAGCAACCTTCCACAAGGAAAAACTTTCACATCCATTACCAGGGATTAAGCGTAAGCCTACCTTTCAAACACATGCCAAATTCAGCAGTTTGTGGGCGTCACAGCTCTGTAATTCCAACTAAACTGTTAGTTAAACTCAAGCAAAGATACTCGGGATTTACAAGTCAAACCAGGACAGCAGTCAGTAATGGCTTCAGATTCATGTAGCTTTAAGTCTCCTTGGTTGGCCAGGACACATTGGTTTTAGTACTTACCTACTTAGGCTTTTATTAGCAATAATTTAATACATGGTCAGCTTTCTTATCTGGAGTAATGGTGCAGCTGGCATACGTCAGATGTAAGAAAAATGTTGGTATTACTACGGAGTCCAGACCTACGCTGGCATGAGAGGAGCTCGCGGCAACATCCGCACTGCGCACCCCAGCACGGGGCGCTCCGGTGAGGATGCACCAGCACCCACGCGCCGGATGGCACGAAGGGCTCTCCCTCTGCAGCAGAGCAGCTGGAGCGAGCGCAGCCCCGGTCTGCCCTGCAGGGATCCTGGCAGAGGGAAGGGGTTTAAGCCAGGTAAGATCTAGCCTGGGCCTGTGCGTGCCATCTCCTTCAGCAGCGGCAGCATTATTAGGTGTGCTCCTGGGGCACAGTCCTGTTTGAGTGTCCAGCTACCGCTCTGTAATGTGAACCAAAACGAGGTTGATATAGAAACAAAATGTTCACATAAATGGTCTTTGTCACAATGAGTGATAATTTATCTGCAAGCCAGAGAGTAAACACGGACTGCAATAATTAGCACACATAGGGTATCTGAAGCTGGAAATCTCCTTCGCAGTGGGTTTCTCCTAGCTGGGTTTCCAGAATCCAATTTGTAACACAGTCCTACAAAGCTTCCAGCTTTTCTGGCTAAATCACAGTGTAGCAGTTGGACTTTATTCTCTTAAAAAAAAAATATCATTTTATTACTGTTAATGGGCATTTCTAATGTGACGTAACTAAAAGGCTATGGCTTCTGCAGTGTTTCTCCCATTTTAAATCTTCTTTACAATTTACCTTGAAAAAGATACCTACTTCTCAGAGGTCAGTGATGTAAAGCTCTCCACTTGTCCCCCAGCCAGGATGATACTTTTCTCATTCAAAGGATTGACTATTTGATGAAGAAATCGAGTCGCTCCAGACTTCCAGGAGTTGTAGCCAAACAGAAGAACCACCCGGAGATCTGGGTTATTCTTCAGACCTACAAACAAAAACACAAACACCAATCCTCTTATTTATTTTTAAATCCTGACCCCTGACGTCCAACCAGCCTACTCTCTCCTCAAATAACACATCACACCTTTAGTAATGGCTTTCCATTGCTGCAGTTGGGAAAACAAGACACAAGTTGCCCAGGCATTCAGGAGCTGGGCTGCATTCCCCACATAAGTGAGAATTTCTGAGAAGAACCTAGCACGGAAAAGAAGTCTGCATCTGCTTCCTCCAGATTTCAACTTCTTTAACAGAGCACTTGAGTTTTAGCACAGCCTCAGAAGGCACAGCTCTTCAGTTTTACTTGGCAGCCTTAATCATCCTTTTACAGACAAGAACTGAGTGTATGGGTTATTCAACAAGAACCACAACGCAATAAATAGCTTTACCTGAAAATTAAATCCATTACATACAACAGCCAGTTGCTTATCCCAAGGCAGAAACTCCCAGGTTCCCAGAAGACCCAAGAAACCCTCATTTTATTACTCTTCATAAATGATCTACCCTGCTGAGGACGTGACGTGAGGAATGTAAACTGTATTTACTGAAATATGCTGTCTCCTGTTCTACCTTTCCTTGCCACAACACCTAACTTAGGATCTAAATGCAAAGTTATTTTGGAGAAGAAGAGAAGCAGCTCCTCCCCACTCGTTTCTAAACTGTAGTGATGGGAATCACTCCCAGTGGAACAAACTCATTTATCATTATTTTTAACCACTTAGAGGTTGCTCAAAACCTAAGAGCTCCCTCTGAACAGCTCCACTTGGAACCTAACTGAGGTAATCTGAGATCAATACTCAGGATAACTTAATACTCCAGAGAATGGGAAGAACAGAGATGCATAATTACCAGCCGCAGCCTTAGAGAGCCACAGCGTGCTCGACAGATGGAGTTAGCACAGAAGCTCTTGCTTCCATGCTGGCGCCTAAAAGAGCAATACAACGCTTCACAAAAGCCCAAATAAAGGGGAGAACAAGGACATACCTGCTTCAGCAAATTTACTTTCATCAAAGACCCTGTTCTTCAAGTCTTTTGAAAAATGGAAGGTATGAATTTTCACCCCATCGATTTTGGGAAACAACAGAGCAAACCCAGCTTCGCCCTCTTCAATTTCTTGAGGTTGATTGCTGCTTGAACCCATAGGGGTAACTACAACGATACAAAACCAGACATCTTGCATTCAGCGATTCTAATACTTTTGTCTACACTGTAACACAGATTAAAAGAGGCAGAACAGCTTAGACGATGTGAAACGTGATAGTTCGCTTCCGTAACAACATATCTAATTGACAACTGGTGTGATTTTTTTGATCTTTTGGCGAAGTGAAGCATGTAGGAGTCCTGCTGGCTATAGATCATGCTGAAGTCACTTTGGACAAGGAGACATGGATATATTTGGACACTTCCCCCCAGCCACACCAAATATAAATCAGTTGGAAAACAAGCACTGTGCAATACAGCTGTCTCAAGCCTTCCTGCCAACTTCTGCAGGTACGCAAACATACTCAGATTTTTAAGGACCACAAGTGAAACGGGGGAAGGTGTTATACTAGCGCGTGATGACAGTATAAAGCAAACTGACACAAATATTGGGAGTGTATTATTGAATTATGCTACCGACATCAAATACCCTATTTATACTGTGGGAAAAGAATTTAAGGCGAGAAACTAGGAAAAAACTTTCTAGTGACAAAAAAGTGAAGCACTAGAAAAAGACTGCCAAGGGAGGCTGTGAATTTTCCATAGTTATTGCGTATGCCTCCTGCTAGACCATAACAAACGGGTACGTACTGAGGATGTCCTGTACCATTAATCACAATGTGACTCTGAAAAATATAGATACATCCAAGAAACATTCAATAATTACATTAAGGTGCCAGGAAAAACTGCAATAAGCTGCCTACTCAAATCAACTCCTTTAATTATAACTGCATCACATGAAGTAAGAATTTAAGCTCCACATGACTTAGCAGCGACACTGTGAACTCCTTAAAATTTAAGCTAGCGCTGAACAAGGTGGGAGAACATGGTAATCGCTGTGAGAACTCTACCGTCAGTCTGCAGGACTGTGCTTTCAAAAATGTATGAAATTGTGATAAAGAGGAACTGGAAGAGACGTGCGATACACTGGACACCTTCAAGCGGATCTCTCACAAAATCACAAGTTTTCCTCCTACCTACAACCCCCGGGGTGACCAGTCCAAGAACCTGACATCGCTTTGGCAACAATTTTTCAAGCGCAATTGCTGTTTCTTTACTGTTTCTTTTCCTGGCTGTTAAAAAAAGAAGGAAAAAAAGCAAGATAAGTAAAAATTAGTTGTTCTGAACAGTACTGGAACAAACCTTGCAGTCAATCCCATCCTATTTAACCAACGCTACCCATCCGTGGCTGCCCTGTTAACAACATGGCAGTTCTGCGCTAATCGGTAAGAGCGCAGGACTACTGGCAAGCCAACAGAATCGGTATCCTCTGGAGAACAGGAAAGGAACTCG
>NW_009230998.1:0-348 GCF_000690835.1 Fulmarus glacialis | reverse complement strand
ACACCTGCGATTTGTTTTCCCTGCCACAAATGTGAAACTACGCAGCCACGTTTTTTGCAAAAGATTTACTTTCCCTCGAAATTGCAATTCAGAGAATTCCCTTTCAGCTGACTTGCCCCTACGCGCTGCACTTGCGTCCCGAGCGCCTCCTGAGGCGGGGGCGAGGCAGTTCCAGGTTTACCTTTCTTTTGCTCGTGACACTCCTCGTGCCCACTGAACGTTTCTGCGTCTGCGACATAGAGCACGGTCTGGGGCAGCACGTGCACCTTCTGTGAAAAGACGGGAGAAGCAGCAGGGCTGCGCTACGCACCGCTTCCGCGAGGCCCGCTCCACGGGGGGCGGGGGGCT
>NW_009230997.1:0-2053 GCF_000690835.1 Fulmarus glacialis | reverse complement strand
GCTGGCGAAGGCCTTTCCGTGAGCAAGGTTTCCAAATTCAAGTTAGCTTTTCTCCCAAGGCTTACGCCCGCTACTTGCGCTACCCGTGCGAATGGCGAAGGAAAACGAAAACTCAGCAAAGTCTCTCACAAATGCCAGTGCTTTTAAACATTAAACGACTTTCAAATTCTTTGGATGTGCGGGTCTCACCCACAAAGCAACCTTTCTAGAAAAAGACAAATAAATTAAAGGAAAAACACACTAATAATGCCTTTCTGCTTTCTAAGTGACAAAAGTTCTACCTTGAAACACTCATTTTGGCATGTACAAGTTGGGGGGAAGGGAGGCCCGGGGGATAACCTGGCAGTGTTTGTAACACGGGTGGAAGTGCATGCCAAGACAAGGCTGAAGATACACCCTGCAGTCAAGAGAAGCACTCTCCTTCAGTTCATCTCAGCATCAAGAATGAAAAGATTGTAACATAAAGCTTTGGCCATTTTTGAATCTACTATATACAAATTTTTTTTTTTTAAACTACATAGTCATAAATTAAAGCAGTGATTAAATAAGCGTATACAAAATGTAATTAAATTAAAAATCACAGCACATTATAGAGAAAAAATAGGAACCATTTATCACAGCAGAGAATATTTTTTTTTACCCTGTGAAAAGAACATCGACTAGCAAACACAAAGCATCCTAGTTGAAACAAAAGAAATCAAAGCCATGTTTCCCTTTCTTGCATTCATTGCAAACAGCGATCTTTACCCACTTTGAAACATTCCCAGGAATAAGATCTTCCTTGAGTATAACAGAGCAGTTCTGCCAAAAAAAAGGAAAAAAGAAGAAACCCAAACCAAACTATATAAAAGGAATACACAAACAAAACAACCCCTACAAAATAAATAAGAATTATAAAGCTTTTTTTAAGTAACCTTAACAATTATCAAACTAGTAAGTTCTGCCTTATCACATAGACTCTCTATACAACGTAACCCTAAAGATTTATTACTATGAGGTATTTGGAGGAATTGGTAAAAGCGATGCACGGCCTGTCTGGGCTGAGGGACTCAAGCTGCTTTGGGGAAAAGAGGAGGGAACCTTTGGTTTGTCAGCAAGAAAGTGGAAAAAAACATTTTCCTTTGGTATCAAAGAAAGTTTCATTGCATGGTTGCACGGCAAAAAGCACCACGGTGAAGAATTATTCCTTTTTTCATTAGTGGCCTTTCTAACAGGCTGAGGTATTCAAAGAGTATAAGGTGAGAGATCAAGAGGTCAACAGCGGTTTAACACTTTGGTTCAAGCAAGGCACTCGTCCTATGAGTTTACAAAGTTTGCAACATGTTTGCCTAGAGCTTTATTATTATCATTATCCTTATCATCGTCAGTAGTAGCAGTTGTAGCAAGAGAAGTATTCGTAAGGTTATTAGCATTACCATTAAGAATGAAGACAAGGTTACACACTGAGTGAAGGTGAGGAAGGGGGGTCGGGGGACGGGGGGAAGAAGGAGGATGAGTTCCCTTTCCAGACCGAGGCCGTGCATGAAAAATCTTTGGTATTCTTTGGTATCATCAATGTGATTAAAATCACCAATGGAAATCGAGTGAGGTAGCGTCTTTGGTTCACACTATAAATAGTAGATCTTTACACACTTTTTTTTTCTTTTTTTTTCTTTTTTTTTTAACACGTGGAAGTAGCTATTCCTTACCTTTTGCTTCTTTGTCTTTAGCAAATAGTTACCAAATGTACTGTAAAGCTAACCACACCACAATAATAAACCAGGAGGCTAAGCAAAGTCTCAAAATTAGCCCCTGGGCCTTTGAATGCACCCAAACGCAGCGAGATAGAAAAGGGTAAGTGCTTTCTCTTTGTTTGCTAAATGCATAGTTTTCATCCTTATGTACAAAGGAGGAGGAAGAGGAGGAGGATAGGAGGAAGAGTAGTAGAAAGAAGGACCGTTTTGGGGGTAAAAATGTCTTGTTTACAACTCAGGTGAGGAGAGGTGTCCTAAGACTCTTTGGTATAAGCTCAGCGGTGTTTCCGAGCCCTCCAGGCAGCGGCAGCCCGCCCCGG
>NW_009230996.1:976-3095 GCF_000690835.1 Fulmarus glacialis | reverse complement strand
GGGGGGGGCGAGCTGCAGCCCGGGGGACCTGGGCGAGAGCGTGTGCAGCGCCCGGGGAGGGAGCACGGCGTCCCAGCCCCTCGGTGGAAACAGCAGTGCTGCGGGCTGCAGCCCCAGCGCTGAACGGATCGACGTTGCTCCTTGGGAATTTGGCCAGGGTTTTCTTTTTAATAGTTTTTTTATCCCATGGGCCCAGTCTGCTTTTTCCAAAATATTTTGTTTTGTACTTTTCCAAGTGGGAAGCAATGTACTCTTGCAAATCAGCGTGAACCACATGACCAAGGCTCTCAAAATGCCTTGAAAAGACCCAGCTTTGGGTTTCTACCTGCACTAGGATCGCAGCCTGTGACCTTGCCACGGAGCAACGGAGACATCAGGAGCCTGGGGACGGCCGGGTGCTGCGGGCAGGAGCGCAGCCGACACAAAGGCAGGCAGGCAAGAAGCATCAGGATATCCTCACGTGAACATAATACAGAAGAAATCCTTCCTCTTCAACAGCCAGAATATCGCCTTTTCAGACCTGTGTCATTCAAATGATGAAAGGAGACAACCCTGGTATTTTTAGATAACTGTGCCTTTAAAAGCTGTATCTTTAATGCATTAATTAGCTTTTAATGCAGCAGTAGGTTGGGAACAAGAAGTCCAAACGTTTAGATATTGTGGTTTTCTGATCTGTTGCAGAGCGTGGAAAGCCTTCTGCTTAGTGACTTTTGCTTCTCGCCCCGAGGGGGAAAGGAGCAATGCAATAACCTGCTGGGAGCCGAGCAGCAGATCCAGCCATCCCCTTGTCCCCCCCGGAAAGCCGGGCGCCCGCACATCCCTGCCTGCTCCTGCCTGCTTCATTTCATTTAGGAACTCGGGCAAGCCACTTGTATAGAGTAATTGAAATACAGAATATTGCAGGCGAAATTCCTCGCGCCGTGTTTCAGTGGAGGGCTGGAAGCAGATAATCGCTTCCTTTCGCAGGGAGAGTGCCAGCGGGGTCAGGGCTGATGGGTTGTAAATCAGTGTCTTGGAAGGAACGGCACCTTGTTTTACTCAGCCTGGTCTTGCCAATTCGAAATGGATGTATTACTCTACAGCATGCTGCTGTGGATGCTGCTCTTCGGGCGATCACGTATTCCCTTTGGCACCCAAACTTTAACGCGAAAGGCAAACTGAAACGTAGGCTGGCTGTACAGCATTGCCACGCTGGGAACTGAAAGACAAGGCAGAATAAAAGTGTTTTCTTTCTTTCCTGAACTAGCAGCTAGCAGCTGGCCAATATTAGCTCCTCGGAATAACCTACACTAAATGCCTCATCCTGTGGTAAACATTGATTTGGAGACCTGACACAATACTGCCAGGCTGAGGCCACCGCCAGCTGCCCTCGCTTGCGTCCCACCTGAAAATAAATGCAATTTTCTCCAACCTCCCTTGACTTTTCTTTCTCGGCAGAGCCTCTTTTCCATCTGACGTGGATATCTGAGAGCAGCTGAATCGATTTAACAGCCCTCGAGCTCCATCCGACTGCACTTTGCCTAAATTGGCTGTAGCTTTCCCGCCTGGGAAGGGCTGAACCGGGGATGCTGTGACCCCGCGGGCAGCGGGGCGGCTCTCCCAGGGGATGCAGGCTCTCCTGCGGATGCTGCCGCAGGCTTGCAAGGGACCCCGGGCACGTGGGAAAAGCTGCGGCCGCGCCGTGCCCGCGGCTCCCTGCGGGAAGAGGATGGCAAATCCGATAGCCTGGGAAGGCGCGAGGTTTGGGTTGGAAACAGCCTTGGAAACGTCGTGCAGGGCTCGCTCGCCTGCCCAGGAGCGTCACCTCACCCAGCCCGGGGCCAGCTCTGCTCCTCGCTTCAGCCGCCTTGCGCCGATCTACGCTCGGAGGGTTTTCATCTCTAATTTTGCAATTTCTGACGTTTCCCTAATTGTCTCCAGCTTGTTCCTCCACGCTCGTTTCTCAGGCAAGGCTTCGACCCCTGCGAATCTCATCTGCCTGATGGAGGAGGGAAGGGCCGTGCTCTAACAGCGGGCGGGGGGTCAACACGCTCTCGCCCAGCGTGCGGCATTTGCAGGTGCATCCCGTTCCACCACCCAGCCTGAGCTCCCGCAGCACAGACCGGGGATGCTCCCGCAC
>NW_009230996.1:0-944 GCF_000690835.1 Fulmarus glacialis | reverse complement strand
CAGTAACTTGCGGCTGCACTGATTTTCTCTGTTGCTTTGGCTTTTTCTCGCAAGCACTGATAATACCACAGGAAAAGAAATGCCAAAACAGAAAAGCTTTCCTTATGAGGCAATAAATGACGATCGGGCCTCAGGAGACCTTCAGGAGAGACAAAAATGTGGTTTTTAATTGCCACGTTCCAAGGCCGGCTGTGCCTACGTACCTGCAGCTGCAGAGGGGGGTTAACTGCCGCAGTCTGCGGGGTTCTGGGGGGGAGCTGGGTCCATCCCACTAAATAATTATCTTTGACACCTCTGCCAGTGAGAGCTCACTGCAGGCATAGGAGAGCAGGTCCCAGCGCTGCCCTGTCCCCCTCTGGAGGCCGACCGTCCCTCCCTACCCAGTGGTACAAGGTGATGTGTGGGATATGGCACCTGGAGGAACTACAGAAAAGCTCAGACCGGGCAATTATTGTAAAACAAATATTCAACATAAAGGTGAGCATCTAACCTTGGTCTCGGTGCAGTCCTCCCTCACCCGGGGCTGCTCACGCGGCTGCACCGGGATGGAGTGCCCAGGCAATGCAAACCTAGAAAAGAGAAAAAAAAAGAGAAAATCTCAGCATCGTATTTACCAAGAGCAGACGATATGCCTGTGCCTGGTTCGCTTGGAGCCAAGTGAAAATCCCCGCAAACCCGGAGCGCAGGCGGGGGCTGCCCTGGGAGCGGGTCTGCAAACTCGGGCGGCGAGAGGCGCGGGAAAAGCCGTGCGAAAGGATGGTGCGCGAGGGAAAGCGCAGCCAGCTGCCCAAGGCACCGGGGGCTTCTCCTGAGACATGAGCTGTGCCCACGTTAATTATTTTGGCCTTTTGTGTCACATCTAACTGTGAACTGTCCGACGGCGCCGGTGGTCGGGGCTAAGTGCCTGGAGTTGTGGTGCTGCCCCGCAGTCCTTCGCATTTGGT
>NW_009230995.1:16421-25113 GCF_000690835.1 Fulmarus glacialis | reverse complement strand
TATATATATATAAAAACTAACCATTAAGGTTTATATTTACACAAGGCTCCTCCTAGCAAATACTGCACACACTCTTCTGGTCTGCTTCTAACCGCATCTGATTAATAAAATAATCACTTACACAATCCAGCAAGAAAATGCATCTATAGCTTTGGGATTCAATGAAATGGTTTGATGGACTTGCAGATAAGGACAGGGTTCAAGTGTTTCATTCACAGCACTTTCATGCAGTGCCAACAAAATTACTACAAATCCTGGTTTTGTCAAAAGGAGAGTGGAATGTATTTATGAAATGACTCTTTTCCTCCTAAATACATTCAAGAGAGACTTACAGGAAAAGAAATAAAGCTTAGTTATTTCCTGTTCGCATCTTTGTCCTTTGAGAAAGAGAACAAAGGAATTTGACACTTCATATCTACACTCATCTTGAGCACCCATTCTTTGGCCTTTTAACTGGAGTACCGACTTGCATTAACGGTTAAGGAAATAGTCCTACATATAGAAAAATCACAAGCTTTGATAACTTGCTGCTACGGTGCACAGGTTATTAATGCTGATAAGCAAACGCCAGGAAATACGGACGGTCATTAATACCATATCTTCACTTCTCTCACAGTACCAGGTCAGAGTAGATAAAAACCAGCTAATTATTTTTTCTACTTCTCTCTCATGCAAGCAAACTTCATCTTTTGAAGCTATTTGCTTGCATAGTGAAATTCTGTCTCAGCCCTAAAAGAATTACAGTTCAGCAATGAAAATGCCAACGGTTCTAGGAAATGGGCCACGCAAAAACCCTTCTAAACTGTCCAGTTATCTGATATAAGAAAAAATCCTTTCCTTAGTCCAAATCTGTTGATGTAACCTCAAGCAGATCAGGGATCCAAAACACTTTAACACCACTTGAAGCATCGGTTCACCCTGAAAATATCTCATCTGGGCTGCGGCTCATCTAATTCTGGAGAAGAGAACAATAGATACCCACTAGCCAAAGCAGTGTGCCAGGACCAAGGATTCCTGTTCTGCAAACACTAAGTGGAAGCCCTAAAACACAGGATCAATATGTTAAAACAAACAAACAAACCTGTGCAACCAGCCAGCAACGATAACTCACGATTTCCCCTCTACCACCTAGCACTGCTTTACCAGTGTTGTTCCTTAAATTCTCTTTCCCCTTTTTTCAGTGGGGATAGGGGGGAGTGAGGAGACACAGGGAGAGAAGGAAGGCTGAAGGGAGAGGAGACAACAGAAAAACTGTAATTCCATCAGCTCAGGTTTGGGGCGTTTGTTTCCACTTTTAGTTTAAACAAGTCAAACTTTATTTACTGTCCTTCCAACAAACCACTAGTAACTTTCCATCACAATAACCACCCCTATTTCTTCTAATTTTTCCTATTTTAAATACAGAGAAACAGAACTGTTTATAGTTATTAAAACAAAAACCTGCTAATGTTTTACGAAGTCATACCAACATTTCCTTGTCTTTACTGACTGCATCTCCTTCCACTGCATCCTTGAGCCTCATGAACGTTTTCTAGAAGCACACCGAACTGGTGGCTGGTATCACGCAGCGCATGTAGTGTCCTCTAATGCTCCTCTGCTGCCGATCCATGACCTTGCAATTTACAGCACATCACTCATTTGTAAATGAATGGCTCAGCGTTTTGTATAATTGGATTTCATCCACGAGGTGATCCAGGCGTCTTCAGGAGGAGCACCACCTCCCCCATTCATGCCATCTCTAATGTTATGAATCTTGCTTTTACGCAAAGGCGACCTCAGCAATATCTGTATCATCTTTGTGATCCGCTGCGGGGAGATTCTTGTTCCACAGGCCAGTTGATGCAAAGCAGCTCACAAGCACAGCGTCCTTTCTAGCTCCTTGTCACGCAGACATTTTGCCAGCCACACTGCCTAGCACCTGCAGCAGTCCTGAGAGAGGGATCTTTCTCAACAGGTCTTTGCACATACACTCCCAGAGCTCTCCAACAGACCCCATTCTGCACCACACACCATGGCTGCTCTCACAGGGCATAGGCCAGGTTACATTTTTTTAATTTTAGTAGCCCTGCAGGACAAAGACAGCTTGCCAAACCCCTGCAGAGAGCAGCGCTTGCATTTTCAGCCTGACAGCCCTGCATCTGGGTTAACCAGCACACTGCCACAAGCCTTCCACTATGTTCAGGCAGGTGAACTTTTGGGGTTGATTCATCAACTGCATTGACCAGGTTTCCACTGACTATCTAGGTCCTGTATGGTGTCCACGTTGCGTAAGTGGGGATAACCTCCTGCTAGGAGATCTCTGCAGCTCCTTCCCTGGGATCCCTGCTCTGAGAAGATGGTGGCAAAAGGCAAAAGCCAACTCTGCGTAGAGCCTCCTCAGCTCTGCAGCTTTGTTAGCTGGAGCTCCACAGGGTGAGAAAACAGCGATGCAACTCCCCAGCCTGAAAGCAGGACGGGCGCATTCTCCCAGCACTACGCCTAGGCTGCTGTGCTCTGCCAGGATGGAGCTGCTTCTGAATGGAGCTCACATACGCCTTTATCAATGGTGTGGTTAATTTGCAACCAGATCATCCACTCCAGGGCAACTGAGGATTAAATGTACAGGAAATAAAACAGATATTACTAAAACTAAACATTAACTTACTGCTGCTTGTTTTTAAGTCCCCCATCTCCCTCATTAAGTAGGGAAATTAACACGCAGGTGTTACTGACAACGTAAAGCATCATTTCAGTTTCAAACAGCGTAACAGTATACATAACAAAATATTACCTCCACGAACTAGGGAGATTGTAGAAATTTGGGATTCTTTTTGATCATTTATTGCTGGCTCCTTACTGCTGATCACCCGCTCCCAAACGAGGGCAGTATTCATATTCCTGTTTTAACTGGGTTGGTTCAGATTGCTTTGCTCCTGAAGGCCCTCCTTGATCATCTGCTTTAACTCTGTTTCCAAAGAGATCTCAAAGGAGAACACATAACTAAGCTCCACTGGTACGGGCAGCAAGGTGAAACTGCACTGACTGCGTAACACACTTCTTTCTTCAAGGGTTCATAAACAGACGGTTCGTTCTTCTTGTTAACAGCAGCCTCTGTAGGGTAAACTAACACAATCATATGATACCATAGGCTTCATAATACACTGACCAACTGTTAATACACAAACCAATGTACATCACACACCATATGGCGTGTTCAAAAACCACACAGAAGTGTGGGACTAGTTATTTAAACACAGGCTCTTGCTGCACTTCGCAGTTTCTCCACAGCATTGATTGCTTTGTAAATGTGTTATTATAACACAAAGGCTAAGAAGATGGGCACGTGTTTTCATCACAGGCTAATCAGATATAAGCAGTATATAACAAAACAAAGTATCAGAAGGTAGTATTTTAAAAGCTTCTAAACTATACCACCACATTGGCCAAGCAGTGGTACCCATTTTCAAATTACAGCTTGTTGGATGACAATTACTTCAACACCACTGCAATTATTGAGGCTGTTATCTTCATAGTTCGATCAGAAATAGCAGTGTGCTGTGCAGCAGAGTGTTATTTGACAGGTTTTGCAACTATTAAAATGACCCAGAGAAATAACAGAAAATTCTCAAACGGACCAATTCCTCATATTCAAACTGAAAGGACTGTCAAAATATCTAAACAGATTAAAGAACCGTTATTAAATCAATGGTATCAACCCAATAACCTATATTAGCAGATTGCAACCCTTTACAAGCCATTGCTCATTTATAATAGCACCTTTACCGCTGCTTCATGAACCCTGGAATTGGCCCCCTCATGCTCCTCTCTCTCCCTCACATTGTACCCATCCTTAATAAAAAAGAAAAGGAGAGGGAGTATTGTGAGACACAACTGCCTTCCCACCACAACCACAAGCAACGAAGAGAGGAGTCCAGCTAGGCTTTTGATTTTTAGCCACGGTCAGCCAAAAGTCAGGCAGGTGGTCTGCGTTGGAGTTCCCATCATTAACCCCCCCCCAGGAAGTTCACAGGTTCACAAGGAGCATTGGAGGAATGAAATAACCCCAAGTGTAGACAGACTTGGGCTCAGAACAGCAGAGCAAGCAGTTATTTGTATACATAACATTAATTGGTAACTAACCCTATTCGGCCAGCACACGCAGATCTATAGCAGAAAGGGCAATTCAGGAGCAAAATGAGCTGCAGCGTGAGCAAAGACAGTTTATTAGCTGTGACCATGGAACTAGCCAGACAAGCAAGCAGGATTTCTGGCAGCACCACTGACTCTAGGACCAAGGTATTATTTCAGCTATTGACAGATTATTCAGTGAGGCATCCAAACAAAGGTCTGTTTCAAATAAAAAAGTCTGACATTATAGAAGGACACATGCTACCAGGCACTCCCAGGCAGAATTGCAATTACAGGCATTGCCTCCTTCACAGCTGGCACTCACAATCTATAATCATAATAAAAAGTAGGACATTAAAAGAACAAGCATCCTGTATAGATCTGAAGGAAACGAATACAATAAAAATAGCTGTAAACTAGTTCCAGTGACCTATGGATCACAAAACCCTCCAGCAGAAAGACCTGTACCTTCCTCCATAGCAAAATAAGTCTGTGCCAGGCTGGTAACTTCAGTAAAAAAGGCATAACTTTGAAAATCAGCCCCTCGGCCAGTTTGTCCAAGGTTTGTGCCTCCTATGCAAATGCCCACGGCTGCAAAGACAGAAGCAACTGAGCCCCAGGACCGCCTTCAATCCCTGTTCACTGATATGGATATGAACGCTGGAGAGCTCGGAGGAAATCAAAATTTATGTTCAACACAGTAGTGAAACATCATCTGAACAGTTCGTCAAATCATAAAATGAGTTAAGAGGAGGAAAAGGAAGTAAGTTTCCAAAATAGGATTAGACACTAATGTGAAACTCCAAGATGCATTGACGAGCGCAGGCAAAAACCTCAGCTGCTCCTGATACAATCTAGTTCTCGTCAAGCTTTGCTTTCCCAGAATTCGAATGTGCGAGGAAAGGGTCAAGAATGACCCAATGAGGAGCTGCCCTCCAGAACCTTCCCTGGCGCTGCACTACGGCACAGTTTCTCCAAAACGTAAAATGTGTCCAGGATCTTGAGAAATCCCGTGACTCCAGCACACTTCAGGGAACACGGAACATTTTCAGCGCCAGACCTTTTCTCTTCTCTCCTGCTGCAGCTGAGCAGGAGATGAGCAGGGCACTAGCCCTTCGCAATCACCTGCTGCTGTGCTCAGTATGTCCCCGCTCTGCCCCACGGACCCTCTCACCCAAAAGCTGCTTCTGCTGCTGTCTCTGCTGTCACCTCTCTGAAAGCAGCCCAGTTTATAGCATTTTCTGTGTGAAGTTTTGGAGGACACACAAGAAGGCAATTTACTATCAGCAAACAAACATTCAAAATTCTGATTCATTCTAAGCTTCCCCCCCAATAATATCAAACAGTTTAAGGATTCCCTAAACAGAAATGCAACTAACACAAGGCTTAAAGATCATCTCAAAGGAAAACTGTATGCAACAAAAAATGGCCTGTCGATTCCACACACATTATTCCAGACTGCCTTGACTCCATTTAGGGCAAAGACAAAAAACAAGGAAAATTAAGTAGCTGGTCAAAGGGAATTCAAGGAGGTTCTTAAAAATTCTTTTCAATATCGGGGAAAAGGATTTAAAAGCACCTCAGCTGTGGCTACTGAGCCAGCAGTACTAGACCTCTTGATCCTCTGAACGCACCTCTGATGGCAGGCTTGACCCCACCTCATGCTGGGTAAAGCCACACAAAATACTCCTCTCAGGCTGCACCGCGGCTCAGCGGCGTGCACACCGACTGCGTGGCACCTCTTGGAGTTTTTCCACGAGAACATGACACATGGGAGTTGCAAGCTGCAGCCTCAAAGCACTTTGGATAACATGAAAACAGAAGGCTTTTCTGATTGTTTTCTCCTTTTCCTGACTGTTAGTGCTCGGGATAGTCACCGATCAGCAAGGTAACATGAGGGAAATGAGACACAGCTATTGTGATATAGTAAATAAGGAAACTGTGCCTCTATAAACATACCTCACCTGTGTCTTATTCCTGTATGCACTGACACTTTGAATGTTACTGCCATAGAGACCACATCAAGCTTTAAGCTGTTTCCTTGTTAAAATCACTACTTTGATGCCAAATAATTATATCGCACATAATATTGGCCTCTCTCCAAACGAACAAAAGCTTTCTGAAGAAATCCACATGCCTTAAATTAGAGTTGCTTTAAGATTTTAAGTAAACTTAATAAACTCTTTAAGCCATACCAATCTCTCAGCTGTTTCAGATGTATGATATGCCTTAATACCTTATTAAAAAAAACAAGTAAAAGCATCTGCCAGCTGGTTCTTTGCACTAGGAACTGCAACTATCATATGCGGCCGTAAAATGTGACTTTGAAAATTATGTACAGATGGGCCTACACTTTTAGCATTTTTAAGTTCTCTTGATAGCCTGCATTCACTCTAGATAAAAAGCAAATCACAATCTTTTCACAAATATCCCTTCCCTTGAATTACTCAAAAAAAGTACCTTAGAGTCAACATCAATTCAGCACAAGACTAGTGACGAGCTTAAGCACACACAAGCCAAAAGGAAACCAAACTACTAAGGAAAATGGAATTGCATCCTGCCAGACTAACAACTCGTCTGTTTGCAAAAAGATTGATTGTATGAAATACATGCTGTTATTTTTTTTACAAGGAAAACACTTACTCTAACACACGGCCTTCAGCGGCTGTTCCCTGTCCACTGACTACATTTACTTTTAGTACAGCACTGGTAAGAAAACAGCATACATGTCACCACTTTTGCTGGTTAAAGGAAGAATTAAGAACATGGGACAACGCCATAACCAAAAATAGTGCTGTCACTGTGACTGCAGGTTGTATATGTCTTGCATCTCAGGCAATAACAACATCTAAACATTCGACAGTCATTTTTAGTCCTCCTACCTAACCATTACAATCTGAGAGAGAGAGGCTGAAAGTTTTCTAGAGCATATAAAATTTAGGTTCAGGTAAGTGCTTTCTGCCCTGAACAGAACCTCAGTAAAATAAACAAACTTCCATGAAATTTATGGATGCACCAACAATAATTCTTGTTGGCCAACAACGACAGATTAAAAAAGAGAAATGCCAGCAACCTCCTCCTGAAGTCAAAACTAAATTCCTGTTCAAAATAAAATATAACAGTAGAGCTGCTGAGAATTAGGAGCTTTTCAGTCAAAAATAATTCATGTCTCAAATGTTGCTAAAATTATTGCAGTAATCAATTCTGCCTTATTGCTCGCTTCTCAAGGATCTTTTAAATGTGTTACTGTCTCGCTAAATCTAAAAAGCTCAAATCTTAATCCAGAACACTATTAAAGAAATCTCTCTGATAAACCCAGTTACTTTTTCACATTTAGAAAGATTATTACAAGAACATTCAAAAAACTCAGTCTGACAGGCTGATACTTTGTCCCGAACAGTCTCACAGAAGATATTCAGTGTTATTTGCAATGCCAGTTCCTATGCCTTGAGAAGCCAAATTTTAGAATAAAGCTTTAGCTGTCACCATGTCAATTCAGAAGGATATTTCATTCTTTATCCATAAGTGTGTGCATTGCATTCTCTGAAGAAAGAAGCAATGGTACTTCCGATGTTTAGTGAGGGTCTGAAAAAATATCATTCCACATTCTCACATGGATGGCAAACATGTTAGAAAGATATCTGTAAAAAGGAGATTTCAGTACTGAAGCTCTCGCTCTGGTAAAAGTTTGAGACAGGAGACGGCATGAGTAAGTGTCACGGCAGATAAAATGTGATTCTAACTCTTCAGAGTAACACTCCACTACATGGCAGCAATGACTTTCTCAGTCTCCACCTGCCAAAATAAATTTACTGCCATTTAAGGTTGTTAAAATTTTTCCCCGATTAATCATTGCTTCACTGCAACATCTGTCCAAGATGACTGTTTTGCTAAAGCTGGTTAGCCCACTGCAGTACGTTATGCAACCGCAGGCCATGCCGACGCTCTGGCGTAACGTCAGTCTGTGCCAGCCAGGAAGGGAAGAGCAGCAAAAGGAGTGGGAGCTTTCAAGGGTGGAGTATGTCTAATAATCACAGGGCTGAAAAGCAGCATCCCTCCCTGTGACACAACCAACCTGAATCCAGTGAAGCTGGACCACCACTGAGCAGACAGGATCCTGCTAAAAACATTTCCCTGACCAAAGAGTTATTCCCATTTTGACAGAAGGAATTTAAATTGAGAAGAATGAACCCGTTTAGGTTTCCTACAGGTCACCCTGTTGTTGAAGCCCCGAGGGAGCACTAAAGCATTGGTAACGATCTCCTTACAGGAAGTAGTATCTGTAAATATTAGGAAGTAATTCTGTAAATTATGGAACCCCGGAAGAAGCATCCTAAAAAGTCTAATTCCATCCTGGAAATATACAGCTCACACTTTTATTTAGGCCTTAGTGTTTAGCTTCACTCATTTAATCCCTAAGTGGAGACAACTGCCTCCCATTTAACCTTCTCATTAATTTCAAAGGCAATTCTTTAAAGACCTGTCTGATACACATACAGCAAAGACGACTGCTCCTGGCTCCAAACAAAGTGATTATAAAGGACAAGACAGGCCAGAGGACAAAGATGTTGGCAACAAAATGCTG
>NW_009230995.1:0-16390 GCF_000690835.1 Fulmarus glacialis | reverse complement strand
GAAAGAGTGCCCTGAGCAGATAAAAACCCTGAAACTACAAATCTTTTTAACGTCTTCTATTCCAGTCGTTTGTTCAAGTTCATCACACCAGTATTTGAGAACTGCCACAAAAGACCCAACTGCAGACGCTGCTATTGGTGATTTTTCTGGCAGGAAGATCTTGCTTTGGACAAAGCATTAGGAACTTTTACCTTCCTTCTGGATGTTTCAGCAGACGATGCTCTCAGAAGAGATCACAATGCTAGCAGCTGGGGTACTGTTTTCTGAACCTAATCAGACCAGTTGCTTGCTCTCTGGGGAATCTGCACAGCACAGTTTCCAGATTAAAAGTGTTTTCCCCCAGTTCTCTCATGCCCCATCCCATCAGCTCCAAGATCCGCACAGCCCCTGAGAAATGCAACTACACGGCAGTTCACCAATACAAAACCAGGTCATTGCTGCAGCTGTAGTTTTGCAACGGCGAAACTATCATTGAAATGGAGGTTACCCAGGGACTGTCTAGGAAATTAAAAACTGGGACTGGTGTGGCTCACACTAATTAACCACCAATACTCCCACAGGCTGCTGCAAGCAGGAGTCTGAGGTCTACAGAAACCAGCCAAGAGGTAGAGTCAATGGCAGGAATAACATGTTATTGCTTTGTGAAAGATGACCTTGGGCAATTTCCACTCCCAGTTACAAAATCAAGGGAGATGGGAGGGCAGGGTAGCAGCAAAACATTAATGGACACACACTCCAACTTCACCTGGGGTTTTTGTTTGTCTTTAGGTGGACAAATGGGGGGGAAAGAAGCAAGCTCACAGATAAAGGCTACCAGTAAAAGTTCAGTGACTATTGGACAAAATATTAAGTAGCCTAAATAATACACACTGTAATGGCATGCCCTATTTTTGCTATACGTGGATCTGGCAAATATGAGTCATCTTTGGAGGAAATCCCAAACTGCTCTCCTAGCACAGTCGTATCTGTAGGTAGAAAAGAAGGAATAAGTCCATCACAAAAAAAGCCACCTTCACGTTAACACTGGTGTTGGCGAAATTTGTCAGGGAATTGCCAGCTGGACAATTTTAAAGCAAATGTTGATTAAGATCACAGGATAGTTATATTTGGAATATGAGGAACAATCTCATATAATATCTTCACAAGTATGATCTAATAAATAATTTTTCATGAGATCCCAAAATACACTTGGTAAGAAAGCAAGACAAACAGAGACAAGTAGATGCTATCTACTTAATAGGAAGGTGATTTATTATTACTATTTCAACTTCTTCTCTGTGATGTAATTCAAGGCAAATCTAGCAAGAAAAATCCAACCCACATGGAGAATGGCTAGTTACATTCTGCAAATGTGAAATCCAAAAGCAAAAGAGTGACAAACACTGCAGTGGCATCCAGAAGCACCAGAAAATGATTATTAGTGTGCATAATTACAGAATGTAACAGCAAAACAAAGACTTGCACCAGGGTAACACAACCGATGCTTCTGTGGCTTCCAGAGGGTCCAGTGCTGGCTGAACAGCAAGGCCCTTAGGAATATTTCTGAAGGCTGACATGTAAGATAACTATGCCAGTAAGAAAAACTTAACACAAATATGCTCAGAAAAGAGCCTTTCAGTTGACACCTTCTATGAGCTCTCTGATGGGACAGGCTGGAGCAGTGGGGGTCAGCGAGCAAGTGCCGAAGAAGGTATAAGGGAGGAATGAGGTTTGTCACCCCCAGTAAGTGGGAGTCCCAGGACCCCCAGCATCACCTTGTGCCACTGGTTCCCACCCTGGAAGGCTCCTGAGGATCCTGAGCAGAAAAACAAGAAAACCTTTTTCCAGCCAAATCAGTTCCCAGGCATCAGCACCTGAAAGTGCCTAAGGGCCGGGACATCCCTCCTGAAAGCCCTGAATTCTTGCATCACATTAAAATTCCTGTGAAAGTGAACTCTGATGTTACCCGCTCCACAAAATCCTCCTGTTGCCGATACCTTCCCCGTGTTCATTCAAAATTTCTGTGAGACTGAAAACTAATCCACTCTGAGTGAAAGATGTAATTTCAAAGGCAAAATCCTTGGTGCGAAAACTCTATGGCAGGACAAGTTAATACGAGTTAATACCCAAAGGGTCGGTGGCAGCGACAGCAGCACTGAGCAGGGAGGTAAACACAAGGCAAGATTACAGACTGAGAAATAACTATTCACCACTGGCACTTGAGATTTATTTCATGGGTCTCATGATAGCTATTGGTTTTTTTTTAAATACATCCTCCTAGAGTAAAATGAATACAACCGTCTTCACTCTTGTTAAGAGAGGTTTTTAGCTTTCATCACTGTAAAGAAAAGTTTGAAAGCAACCACAGCATATCCCAAAGGCTTAAATGTCAGAAAGCAGAAAACAAAATCTGTGAATAGCTGAACTTGTCACTGCTCCTCACCCACCACTTAAACACAGCGAGTGTCCTTACTGATAGATGGAAGGTTTGTACATGATATGGGATAGGATGTTTTTTTGTGTTATTTCTTCCCCACATTTAAAAAAAGGAGACTATTTGGCACTCATAGCACTGGAGTGTACAAAGAGTACTGAAATCCAGGTCAAAACTACAAAGAAATTGTCTTCAGTGATAGGAATTTTTAGTTTGCAAAATATCCATCGCACTCTATTACTCAGGGAATGATAAAATGAGAGAGTATCAAAGGCTCCCACTATCCATGTGGACACCCAGTGCTGACCAGATGGGTGGGCACAATTGTGCAATTTTCCTACATGCTGTTACACAGCAAATTGCTTGGGACCTGGCCATTAGTGCTATCAGCTTCTACATCAAATGCCTCATTAAGATAAACAGAGGCTGCTCATTTATCTTAGAATGTTTTGGGCTAAGACAAGCCAATACATCTACATATGAAAGGTTAGACGGTTGTTTTGGGTTTTTTTTTCCCCTGAAAGCTTTCCCAGATTGGTTATGGGGCTTACCTCGCTCATCAAGAGAGCCGAGAATTTGGCACTTGAGGTGAAAAATACTTTGGCACTGCACAAAGGATGTGAAAGTAGTGTGGGAATTACTACTAGCACAAGATTTCTGAGACATAACCAACGTACAGGTATGGAAGAGCTTTCAAAAAGACAGCGAAAGCATCTCGATAAAAATAACCCACAATACTGATCCTGACTACTTAAATGTTTGAGCTCTCCAAAGTCTTCCCACATCCCTAGTACAGCATAAACCAGGCCTACTGACGAAGCCAGTCTTTCTACAAGAACCTGTTAATTTGTACCATCCTGCAATTTATTTTGGTTTAATAGCGTACATTAGTAAATAAAATCCTAGCTAATTTTTCCTTTAATTTAGTCAAGGCGCTACAAAATGTCTTCAAAATTCACTAAGTTTACTGTATTTAACTTATGTTAAATTTTTCTAGGTACAAGGACAATACAGGAAAGGCAGAAGGTTGAAATGTCATTTCAGGTGGGGTTCAACATTTTAAAAGTTTATGACCCAATTCAACAGCTTCTACGAGTCAACTACAATGTTTGCTACACAATACATTTTTACTGCTCCCAAGCTAGTTTGTACAATAAAACAAGTGAAATTACTCTGATCTGTATCTGTACAGGGTCTACTCA
This sequence comes from Fulmarus glacialis, assembly GCF_000690835.1. Taxonomy (NCBI): domain Eukaryota; kingdom Metazoa; phylum Chordata; class Aves; order Procellariiformes; family Procellariidae; genus Fulmarus; species Fulmarus glacialis. The sequence goes on along the minus strand of NW_009230995.1, from coordinate 12,775 downwards.
CTAACTTTAGTAAACAGCCTCTCAGCAAAGCAGCTGAATTGCCAGTTATGAATCAACTATGGGAAAAAAACTCCCAGGAGGAGACCAAGATTGACTAAAGAGTTTTCTCCCCAAATTCAGTAGCAACAAATCTGGACTGGCCTCTAAAGTTAATCATGGCCTATGGCGTGTCACCAAAGTCCCAAAACAACGTCATCACCTCAGAGAAGTCATGGAAACAGTGAAGATCTCTCTGCTCTAAGCTAGCTGCTTCAATTGTTCCTTCGTACAGCGAGCAGCAGGTGCCACCTTGGCTGCTCGATGAGAGGATCAAAGATCCAGAAACCCAACAGAAAAGCAGGAAAAAAATAATCAGGCATTCTTTAAGTAAATGAAAACATTGAGGTTTACTTTGCTACTTGTTTCCTGCATGATGGGGGATGATACACACAGCATCTTTTAAAAGATGCATGTCCACCATCACACTTTCCTGGCTTTTATACTTCTACCTACCAGCTGGAAGTCTAGCACTCCTCTGCTCCTCAGGGCAGGAGCAGTCAGCATCCAAACCCCACAACACCCATCGCTTCAGGCATTCGGGGTGACTGCCTGGCACCGGCCACCCCTCCACTACCCGCAGGAATGGACTGACAGTACCTAAAAAGAAAGAAGGCAGCCAAAATGCTTTGGTTAAAAACAAGACTCATTTTGACAATAAGCAGCCCCCCTTTAAGTCTCCAAAAATGTAAGCCCTTAATGGAAAACATGTTTTCCATCAACTGATCGGAAAAATTAAGCAAAATATTCCCAATTATTTCAAAATTGTTCAACTTGCCTTCAGTTTCCTATCAAGCCCAGCTTGTATAGTTTTATACCAGGCTTAAAAAGGTTTACACGTATCTACTTTTTACTGGCATCTCCTCAAAGGGGTTTAAGTTCAGTATAACTAATAAAGATTCAGAGAATTAGCTGCCAAAGACTGGAGATGTCTAACTTAGGAATGTCTGCATCCTTGAAAGCCAGGATGCACTACGGCCCAAAAAACAAGTTAAGAACAAAGACAAGATTTCTATTGTTTGTTTTGCTAGAGACATAAATGCTACACTTAATAGGAAAAAAAAGGAAACGAATATACTCCTTTTTACATACTGATGCCTGCAGGCATACACAAACGTTAGTGTTCTCTTCACCTAAAAGAGATCAGTACATAAACCAAAGTTACTTTCTTACTGCGACACAGACGAAACTCAAAAAAGGAAACACTTTATTATCAAGAAGCATTGTCCACAAAGTTATACATCTAACCCTTGCTCTTATTTTAGAAAGTCTCCCTGGTAATTTGCCTGTACTTTTGAAAAGCAAGTAATATGTTTTGAATTATAAGAGGTTACAGGGACATTTTTGTGGTAAATTTGGACTTTCATTTGCAAAAAAAACCCCTCAGTGCTACAGAAATCCTTTCGGAAATAACATTTTTTTGTCATTGCTAAGCACTTTTCAACAAAGTTTAATAGCTACTGTTCCAAGGAGCTGTTTACATCCAGCTTTAAAAGAATACTGGGGTACTTATGTCCCTGCAAGTAAAAGGAAAAGCAGCACAGCGTCTTTCCGATATTTTGAGAAGCAAACAAAAGAGAGTATATTCTCTGCAGTATGCAGGGGCAACAATTTTTCTAAGCAAGTTCACTTAAAAACTGCCTGTGCTCAGGGTCTGGTATTCTGGGATTTTTCTGGAGGCCTAAATTATACTTAGAGCTCTTTGAGTCTTCTTTCATTTGTTCCCCTGGTCTTTACACCCAGGATCAAGAAAGAACAAAACACCAAATAAGCTGGTATTAAGAAGAAGTGGAAAACACTATTCCTAGTCTCAGAAGTTTATAAACTAGATATGCAGTTGTTTTATAAACAGTGCATGGAAATAGAGGCCTTCAAATAACAGTAGCTGGATTTTTCCTTTGAAGGTGAAACTTACTTTATCACTCATTCTTGTAAACAAAATAACCTATTTAGTTGAAGTTCAGCAATATGAATAAAAGCAAAAGTTTTACTGTAAACATCTAAAAGATGTCTAGCCACATGAAAGCTTCATTGTGCTCTTGATAACCGTGATATAAAGGCTTTTACAACCACCGGAGTTTTTGCAGGCTGACACACCAGATTTTACCACCTCAATATACCATAGAAGAGCTCTTCTGAAAGAAAGCCGTGCTGTTCATACAGTGGGAAAAGAGAATTTTTTGGTTTAGTTTGTTTTTCTTTGCTATTCATCATGAGACAGCCTTTGCTGCCATCCAGTAAGCTGTTAAAATATGGGTTCTCATTACTCCTTGGCTGTTTTGCTTCCTGGACAGGACAATGCAGTAAATTGCTCAAGCCCCCTTTAGTTTCCCTACTGCGTGTTTGTCCTGGGCACCATAAATACACCACCCAGTACAACGATGAAGGCATTGACCAATCTGATGCTTATAATGGAAGCCAGATATTAAAAGGGAACCTTTTCAGAAAGTTTCAGCTGGTGCCCCAAAGTATAATTCATTTGAGGGGTAGCAATGTACACCGGCTCTACATCAGAACGAGACTGAAAACCTTTTCATCAGGAGCCCCATAATAAGACGACTTATTCAAAGGTCGTCAGAAGTTCCAATGAAACACTGCTTAAGCTGGCTTGATCTAAATAAAGCATGCAAGATTGCATGTGTTTGGGGCAAGCACAAAAACACAAACTTAAAACGTTATGTTTGGAGATGGGAGTTAGACACACTACCCTAAACTAAACATTCACCTCTTGCAGCACAGCATATACCACATATTGCAGAGTCCTGCCACAAATCAAATCATCTCCAATTTTTATTTCCCAGAAAGATGTAGTGAGCCTTCAGGCTTCCCAAATTAAGTTACGTCAACCTTAAACAGGAACAGATCATGGTACTATAAGCAAATTATTCTATACCTGAACGACCTCAGCTACAATAGCGTCGGGCCAAGCTCTGTCCAAACCCAAGAGCATGCGGACTCCCACAGGCATGGGTCCAGCATAGAATCAGGAAACTACTTGAACAGATCAACACGATAATCTGCAGTTACAGCATACCAAACCTCCTACCATGACAAAGTTTGTGTAGGCTTCATAAATTAGACATTTAAGGAGGAGGCAGTGCCTGTGGAAATTTATATGCCAAAATGAGCAACTCAGGGAAAAGTACACGAATGCTTGTCAGAAAGTTCTCCGACAGACATGTTAACAGATCAGTGCTGTGGGAGAAACTGATAAACATTGGAAGGAGATAAGCTGTGTTTCTGAGGTCGAACAGGAAAGAGGCAAAGAGATAGGTAAAGCAGATAAAACAGAAAGCAAAAACAATCTCTGCAGATACACTTTGAACAAGCGTATGTGGGAACGGGGGGTTTGCCAAGGCGTAAGGCAAGAAGTCAGCACAGTGATGAGTGTGAAGGTGACTCTAGGCAAGAGACTTAGCTCTGCGTATAGCGCAGACTTGGGTCTGATATACTACAGGGGAAATAACAAGATTTGACTTTGAATGCAAAGGCCTAGAAAGGACCGAGTCGGTGTAGGCAGAACAAGTGCATTGCCGCCCAAAGAGCTCACTTGCCCAAGAGAACTCCGACTGACTCACTGGGGCAAGGTTGAAAAGATCCCACCAAGATCAGAGAAGACATCTCCACCGTTGGGAATGCTGAAGGCACATGAACAGACACTTCAGCAAGGATGAAAGTTGGGCAGAGGTGTCCATCTGTATAAAGAAGGTACTAAAGGCAAGAGGAGAGAGGGAAGCCACCAAGGATGACGAAGAGGATACTGCAATTATAAAAATATAGCCAGGAAGTCATCAAGAGGAGAAAGGAAGGGTCAGATGGGACAACGCTTCTCAAAGGGACAGTGAGAGTCAACAACTGACACCCTGGAGTAGAGCAAGAAACAGCCAAGGATGGGAAATGACATCATGGCAGGTAAGCGGCTGTCTAGGGACCACGTAACGGGTTTAATGCCCTATTTTCACCCAACGGTACATTCTTCTGGAAAGAACGCTCTGGATCAGACCAGCCCAACAGTCACACACTAACGTTCTCTGAAGTTTCATGTATCTCAAGGCCGGCAGGTCAAAGCAGGCAAATGGCAGCAAGAGGGCAAACCACGGCCAACTTCTAAGTCAAGAAGGGATGGCTAGCAACATCACAGCAACCAGGAAACGCGTGCTGCAAAATGCAGCAGAACACAATAGCGGTGAGAGACACAAATATTCCAGCACTGTTCAGGGAGAAAATTCAAAGTTTGCACAGATAAATACTTTGAAATGAGGGGGGGCAGAATGGAAAGTACCATCACCATCAAGAGTTAAAGCAAAAACAGACTTGTTATGCCCCAGCACTAGTCACATTTCTGCTGGTGAGCCTGAGAAGAAGTAGTGCACTGCAAGACCATCTATGATGACAGGGGTAGGTCCTCCGGCTTACCATTGACAACTGTTTTATTTAAAAGCTCTTTACATGATACCCCCCTCCTCCTACCTCAGCTTCTCATTGCTGGGCTCTGACAGTGTGTTATCTGTTGTCTATCTAAACCACGACTCACAAACAGAACGGTCCTGCTGTCCCGTGTCAGCTTGCAGCAGCTGGGCCCCGCGCAGGCCAGGTGAGAACAACACTAGCTGAAACAAATCCCAGGAACGAGAAAAACCTCATTCCTAGCAAAAGATAGAGGTTATCTGAGGAACAGTTTAATGGTTTAGATTTCAAGAAAAAAAGTCTGTTCAACAGGTTAAATCTACCTAATGCCCCTTTTTCACTCCCAGAGACAGCTTCATATCCAAGCTGTTCTCTTAGCATTTGAAAGCACCACAATGAAAACCTACTTCCCCTCCCGGTCTGTCTAACAGAACAGAAACATCAGTACGTGATATCAGTAGCATGAGCTGAGATCTCATCAGATCTAACCGAAAAGCCCTGAAAGGAACAGAAATCTTCTTCTAGAAATTGTATTTCTGCTTCTGAGAACTGGAAATAAGCACTTGCTACAAAGGGACGCATAGCTCCCTTATTTAACACTTACAGGTAAACCTGTGTTCAGACATCTGCTTTCTTCTCCCCCCCCTGAATTTCTTCATTCCATAAAAAGAGGCAATCATGACCCAGGGACTGAGAAAGAAGATGATGTAACAGTCAAATATCTAGCGAGATCTGCATCTACAAAAGGAATTCGAGTAAGTATGACTAAAGGGGAAATGTTCAGGTAGTGTAAAAGCTTGCCCAGCCCGAAAAGAATGCAAGAGTTGGTGGGGCGGTAGATCAGTAAAACCATCTAAAGAGGTAGATTTTTGAACAGAAGTCAAAACAAAGGACTCTTAACTAAAGGACACCACGAGACTCATTAGAAATATTAGCTAATATTTAGTGTAAGGATTTGGCAGATCTTAAAGCCAACCTTTAGCTAGTGAAATTCAGAAGGTGATGATAACTTCAGTTAAGATGACGCAGGTTATACAAGCCATCTCAAACATGTGGTACTCAAAAACAAGAATAGGATTCTACTTTACAGTATCACAAACAGATGTGCTGCCCGCTCTGAGGATCTTCAGGACCCATATTACTTCATCAGAATCTACAAAATAATTGCAGAGAAGAGGCAAGGATGAAAGCAAAAAGGCTGCTGAGGAATTCCTAAATTAGCAGCTGACTTTTTGTAGATATCCTTTGCGTAAATAGCAGGAAGAAAATAATTTATTTAAAAAAGATGCAATAAGGACCATCTCCTATTGAGCTAATTCACAACAGTTCTGGTTACAAAACTGATTCTGTAATTTTGTTATCTGTGCTATGACAAGTACCATAAATACAGCTTGGCGTCAGCTGGCAAGCCAGGACCAGCAGGTCTGGTACACAGCATTACCAGCGTAAGAATTTAAAACTGTAAGGTACCCTGAAAGACTAATCTCATTCATAAATCTGACCTCGTATATTATTCAACACCCATGCGTTAAAATTATTAAACACTACCTCACCCACACTGCTATAAAAAGACTGCTGTAAAAATTCACTCTGAGAAAAGAAGGTATTCATAAGTCAGGGGAGGACAGATGCGCAAAAGAAGATTCAGTGAAAATATATAAATTCAGCACATATGGAAGCAAAACAAATTCCACGCGGGACATCATCTCATTCAATGCTTCGTTCATACGAACGCTGTCAGGAAACACAGAGCCCACCTGTAGCAGCTGCCGGCTTCCGTAAAGTGAATGCCAAGTCCCTGCAGAAATCAGAAAGCTGGCCTTGATCCCCCCTTTTGCTACTTGTGTAGTTAGAATTTGCTTTTTAAGTGAGATCGATGGCCTTTTCCATCTGCGAAGATCAAGCTGGACCCTGTCCAAGCTCGTAAGTCAAAATTTGATGGACTAAGGGGAATTTTCATTCCATTCATTCCGAATTCTGACACAAGACAGCTCTCTGCAAGCTGAGCAATTCTGAAGAAGCCAAGACAAGCTGATGAGGCTTAACTGCTGACCGACCGAGCAGCGGTGAGGAGCGTCCTGAGCATCCGCGGTGGCAGGCACCCCTCTCTGGGAAGAAAGCAGACTCTTCCCAGCAGCTTTTTAATGCAACACCACACGAACAATTCAAATATTCATATCTATTTGAAGGAAATTAAAATGACTTAAAGGCATGAAAAGCTTGTTTATTAAGCATGATTATTTCATTACCAAAAGCACGAATGAAACCAAGCATTCACACAACATTTCCTCTGCCAGGACTAAAGATACTTCACTACCTAGTGTGAAGCCAAACCTCTCCCACCACAACTTCAACCAAAAATATGAATGTTTAAGATGGTGCTCAAAAGATAAGAAAGCCGGCGTAAAAACATCAATACAATATAGACAGCATCCCTTTGTTCCAACACTTTAAATAAGATTAAGTCAACAGAAGAGCAGGAAGGGTGCTATACAGATGAAGAATCAAATGCTATCAATGATCCACATCCCTCCTGAGAAAGAATTGTTCCTAACGTATTTATGGGGACTCTGATTCTCTGAAGACGGGAACAAATTAAAGTGTTTGGTCAACCCTAGAACTTGTGCACATTTTGCCAGACCTGTTGAGGACAGACAAAAGGAAAATAACCCAGACTCCAGATCTAGAGGACACTAAATAGCAGGACAAGAGTTTGGCTTTTCAGAACTACAAGACGAGTGAACATCTGTGTATTTACGCAAAAAAACGCCCTTTAACATCACCTACTGAAAGGGGCTGCTAACAACTGCATTATAGCTTCTTTTCAGGTCACTCAGGCAATTACAAAGTCTATACATTTTCGGCACCACCTTCAGCTTCTTGTGTCCAAAACTGCCTCCACAGGAGAGTGCTGTAAACCCAAGAGGCTAACAGCTATTCACACCAGAGTCGTTCAAAACACCAAGCAGATCATTTTTAAGACTGACAAATACTACGGACTCAACCCACTACATCATCTGGAAGAAAAAGACGTCTTTTTTTTGAGAGAGGCCCAAAAGGTATAGCCTACAGGCAACTGTCTCAAGAAAATCCCTTCAAGATACTCCTCTTCAGTGTTAGAAGCCCAATTCCCTGTTTCAGTTTGCTACAACCTTTTTATAGGACTACAGCCTACGCCTCACCCTTGCCTGCACAGCAAACGCTTGCCTCAGCAGCAAACACTTACAGAAAATTCTCAGAGGAGAACCAGGTTTTCTTTACAGATTCTTGATACCAAAAATATTATTAATCATAACAAATACTATCTGTCTTTCAAAAGTATCTGCCATAAATATTAATTTAGAACTGTTGCCTTAATTTAGGATAGCTTTGAAAATGCTGGCGTTTGCACTGTAAGAAATAGTTGAGAAACAGTAGAAAAAATACTTTTGCCTATTTTTAACTAAATGCAGAGCTGTCTTTTTATTAAGTGTTGCTTTAAGAGGTCAGAAAACACAATGTGTGCAGGGAGACAACTACAAGGACTATTAAACTGTAGCTCTTCGCACCACATCCTCAGGCTCAGGAGGACTAGGATGACCAGGAACTATCTGAGCAGCAAGTATAGCCTTCCACATAGGGTTTCATGCTGGAACTAGTTAAAAAAAGAGGAAAACAACCCAAAATTCATTTTACAATCATTACACCTTACTATGTGCTTTCACAGTCTTCCTTTCATGCATCCTTGAATTCTTTAATAACCGCGACAAAGATCTATTATGTTCCCAGGAGGGGATTTGCACAATGCTTATGAAAAATGAGCAACTCGCTAGAAATCAGGAAAAGATGAGTCAAGTAGCACCTGCTCACAAATTAGATGTGAGAGCAGAAAGACCTTGAGCACACAGCTCATACGGGACTACCCTGAATGCTACCCTGCCGCTGCAAAATTAATTGCCTACTTTCTTCCTGCTTTTCAATGTGGCTTTCCACTTACAGCCCTCGGCTGCGATTCAGAGGCGTTGGGTTTATCCACAGTGGGGTCCCCACATCACCTCACCGCCTGGCACGGCGGGGATCACGTCCTACTCTCCTGCAAAGTATTTGAGACCTTGTGAGGAGAAGCTAGTCTGAAGTTATTCTTGAAGTTCTCACTAAGACTGCAGAATAGATAATTCAAGAAATCAAGCTCTCTCTTTGCATGCCATAGAGACCATTTTTGAAGTGCTGAGTTGTGATTTGTTTATCAAGATAAATGCTAGTTGTACAGGATAGTACAATGAGTGATCTTTGCAGGATAACACAAGAAATCGTATATAAAACAGAGTATTTCATGCTTGTGAAAAATAACCTTCTTGCCCTCTTCCTTACAAGGAAGTGAATTAAAAATGATAACTTTTATCACTTGAAATTTTCATTATGGCATGATGAAAAATGAGGTGATGTGCAGTTTTGTGTTTCTTTTACTCCAAAGTTCACATCCCAAGTTTCATCTACACTGCAATTCCTGCAAAACGTTAGCAACTCCTGCGAGACCGCTGCTCCCTTTCCGCAAGCACGGTCTCACTCTACCTGCTACGGCATAGTCAGTGTCACGTTCAGTCAAAACCACCCACTGAAATGAAAGTGTTTTAGCAAGTCCAGAGCAGGATGTTCTCCCTTAGATTACAGGCGGGTAACACTCAGAGTACAGCTAAATACTAGCCCTTGAATACCAGTGAGAGGACCTGAGAGCTGTTTGACATTAAAAAGATTCCCTGTTTAAAGGAGTCTTTCAGTTAGTCTTACGTCCTCTGATAGGAATTGAAACGCCAACTACTACTGCAGTAATCAACCTGCCCACAAAGGTCAGCAGGGAACTGATTGAAGGGAATGCCAGACTATCTGCTGAAGTGCAAACTGCTCAAATACGGCTGTTTATAATAATTCATACTTACGAGCACTTAGGAAACAACTATCTGTTAAAGTTTTGCAGGTTTTCTATAAAGAAACAAAGCTAGCTACTGAGTCTACACTGACTGTTCCAATACTCCTGCCTTTTTCTTTTTTTTTTTTAATTATTCTGATGACTAAGAATCACAACCAGACACTGGTACGAAGCCCACTCAGAACTAAGGAATTCAAGGACCGGATGACTTTTATTTACAATTAATGTGTAACACACAGTGACTGCTTGAGTGTCCACATGAAATGGCCAGTTTATTAAGTAGTTGTAAGACACGGCCATGAAAAAATACTAACACTATGATATCCTTGCTGAATCACTACACGAACCTATAAACAACAAGGGCATGAAGCGCAGGGATTGGGAAATGAGGTAGTAAATTCACATTGCATCCATCCACCTACCCAGACGGGTACTCACATCGACAAACAAATCAGCCACACTAATCCAGCCCATGTCAACACCACTAAATTCAAATATTAAAGTAATAAAAAGTGCAACTTCACCATTTCTCTTTTTCCCACTAGAGACATCCTTGGGGAAATATCCTTGCATGCACCGAAACTGGTATGATTTCAATTCCATCCACATCTGGGCTCACTTGGGAACTAAATCCAGCACAACCCGTCTTGGGTCAGCCAGTGACCCCGAACAAAAATAGCTCTGGCAGAAAGCTGGATTTATGGAATAGGGTGGAGCCCATCCAAGTGTAAACGGAACAAACCCGCCACTTGAAGTTAGTGACGGAGAAGCAACAATTTCTCCATTCTGTTCAGCACATGACGAGCACAAAGGCGACTCGTGCCATCTACGCAATGTGACAAAACACAACGTGACACAATCAACCCTTGAACAGGTCAACCTCGGGTGTAATTTGGTTCTGACACAATTTAAAATGTATCAGCAGCACGTGTTAATTACCATCTCCAAAACAGTAATAATAAGAGAAGCAAATGTTGCTTGAGAATTGTAATAAAACCAGCAGCAAAGCTGGGTCAGCAGGCCAGGGCCACAGCTCTATCAGCAACACCAATGAGGGCTTAGCAGAGTTTAGCAATTTTACTGAAAAGCCACACTTTTGGTAAATTCAGATTAGCTTTCCCGAACGTCCCAGTGCAGACAAGCCTAAAGTCAGGGGATGATAGCACCAAGGTTAGAAAAATTAACAGTATTAAATTTTTTTTTAACACAAGATTATTCTGCCCACGGCACAGACACAAGACAACCTTGAAGTGCAGCAGAACTCTGCCTGCAAACTGCAGATTACGGCCAAAGTAACGCACGCGTTCTCGTGCAAAAGAAACCGGGGTTTGAATTGGTGTCACAAGGAAAAGTGTGGTTTTGAGCACCAGTGACCAAGGTATTGGAGTTAAAGGGACACCTGATGGTGTATTAGATACAGCAGGGATGTCCAGACAACATCCTTAGATCCTTAGGCACGATCAGCACGCAACAAGACAGAAAAAGGAGGAAAAAAAAAAAAAGGGAAAAAAAAAAAATCAAACTACGTATCAGTTGTAAGGATCCAGAATTGCTAGCTTGTTCTACTCATCCTCTTTCATACAAAATTAGCAAAGTCTACCAGTGCAAGACACCTCTCAATTAATTAGGTTCCTAAACGCAACAACATCCTATGTCGATTTTTAAGTTATCTAACAATCATTTTCCAATACTTTATTGAGATTTCTAGTACACATTAATCACAGAATAAAAACTCCAAGAACAAACTGTTACATGCAAGTTTCCTGCTAATCACAATGACTTTGTTTGTAAGCCCTTTGTAATACAATTAGAGTGTCATGGCGTGCACAAATGAGAAACAAATTTGAGCTTTTAGAGGCACCGCAAAATTTATTTAAATCTGACATTTCCTCATGTTCAAAGCTCAACTGTTCACATTATGTTTTTTATAGTATTTAAACACAAATGCCCTCCCTACCGAAATAGAAATCCAAAATATAAAATAAAAAATAATACAAAATATGCTGGTTGTTATTATATCTCGCACTGCCAGGATCTGAGCCCTGACCTTGCAGCACCACAGAAGACAGGTACACCCCGGTAGCCAGTTCTGTAGCACAGACTCCTGAGCGCTCAGCGGCTGACGCAGCCAGACCTCAAAATCTACAGATTTCATCCAGAGGAGACATCACAATTGCCTGAAAGAGCTTAATTTTCTCCTTCCTCAGTAGTTTTATGCCAGCTGAGAAAGCTTAGCCCACCTCTCTTCCCTTGGCTACTGCCAGAGCCACTCTCAGGTGCGTCCAACAAGTTACTGCACGGGCCTGACAAGTTATTGATTTCAACTATCCAGAATGCAAGTGGCAGGAGAGGAACGGTCTCTAAAGCCTGAGCAAAACTGGAGGGGAGGGGCAGCCAATAAGTCACATTTTTATCCCAAAGGCTTCCCTTTGGTAATTATCAAATCCTTGCACAAGCAGGGGCATAAGAGTTTATCAGGAAGAGCTCACATGAATCTTTTACAACGGAAAGTGAAAGACAGCCGCAGACTTAGGGTCCCCACCGGCTGTTATCAGTGCTGCTCAGGATTTAGTTGTACTTCACAGAGGAAACAGGAATGAAAATGCAGATCTTCCCGAAGCCCATCACGTCTAGAAGGGAAATAAAACCATAAAGATCACGAAATGTTAACGCAGCAAGCCTGCACCGGTGAACGGTTGTAATGCTCCTACGGGGCTGGAGCAACCTTGGACTTGGTGACTTTTATTGCTGTTTTTTCTCCCCCATCTCAACTTTGCACGCATATCAGCATAGGTGAGATACCTGTTAGAGGGGAAGCGTACAAGGTGGAGGCTGAAGCAGATGAGGTCTGATGAGCGGGAGAAGAGGGAGGTTTTCCAAAGGGGTGACAAAAAACCCCTAATGCTCCTACGGGGCTGGAGCAACCTTGGACTTGGTGACTTTTATTGCTGTTTTTTCTCCCCCATCTCAACTTTGCACGCATATCAGCATAGGTGAGATACCTGTTAGAGGGGAAGCGTACAAGGTGGGGGCTGAAGCAGATGAGGTCTGATGAGCGGGAGAAGAGGGAGGTTTTCCAAAGGGGTGACAAAAAACCCCCACAGACCCAAAGGCAGGACTTGGTGCTCCCTGCCTGCACCCTGGACACCCTCATACTCACTTGGCTCTCCCAAGTATCCCCATTTCATAGAAAATTCCCTTATTTTGTGCTGGGTTTGCTCCACTACGGAGCTCGGTCACCTCACAGCAGGGCAGGGGCCGCGACGCCTCCCTCAGCGCGGGGCCGGTTCAGCTCACTAAACCGGCACAGCGCACCCCCCTCCCCACACCCGGTAGCCAACCTGAGGCGGGGTGGGGGGTGGAGAAGCGGGAGGACGAGGCCTCACAACCCCTCACACACCCTGAGGCGGCCGGGGAAGGAGCCGG
>NW_009230994.1:7661-18995 GCF_000690835.1 Fulmarus glacialis | reverse complement strand
CCTCTTGTAGAATATTTCGTCTGCCTCCTGGAGAGAAAACTCCGGCATTGTTTACACTATAACTTCTAATTGCTTTTTCCAAACAATTCTTCTTTTTTTTCATTTTTGTCCAGATGCAGCTTCAGATAGTTAGCTCTCAGCTGTACTTAATGTGCCACTCCTGTCATTACTCCTGTGTTTGGACAGAGGTGCCCAATCTATGCCCACCTGGCTGTGGCCAGATAAAGAGTTTGTGCAGCAGGCAATCCACTCCCCCTCTGCCACCCTCTTTTCCAGAATCACATAACCGTCCCTTGTCCTGTGCCTGGGAACCTGTCTATCACATGATCAGACTATAGCATATGTGCTTTGCCTGCTGTCTGTAGGTTTGGTCATGTTGTGGGACTATGATGTTCTGAGAATCACATAAGGTTTGCTTGTGTATCCTATGATCACATATGTGCCTGTGATATTTCAGGAAATGTCTGCATTTCAGTGAACACACTCCCAGTTGAGTAGATGGCTACACATGTCTGATTCAATTTAGCTGGAAAATTGGGCATGTTGCTTAAAGTAGCCATTAATACTCAAGGTTGTGTTTTAAAAATATCTTGGGCACTACCACTAACTAATTATATACCATAATCTGTTCTTCTTTACTAGGTAAGGGTAAAATTTAAGACCTTTCTTACTGAGATCATACATTTACATATAGTAGGCAGTTTGACGTCTATTTCATCTCAGCTGCTGTCAGTGTTTTCCCTTGCATTCTACAAAAAATCTACTAATGTACTGTGTTAAAACAATATTTAAACATAACAGCGATGATGCTTACAAGCAAAGTTTTGTTTGTTGCTGTAAACATCATGCTGTGTGTTTGCCAGTGTGTGCCTTACTAACGTGGGAAGTGACCACTGAAGTGTCTGCAATGTATGCGGTAGAAATCATAGCAGTACTGAATTTACACTCAGGTTCTCCAATCCTAGTCTAGCAATGTAAAGCTTTTAAGTATCTGTAAATATGAATCTGTGTCTACTTCATGCTAATAAGACTAAAGAAACCTTTAGTCTGATTGAGAATCGGATCAGTTCACTATGGCATGGATTTTTCATTTCAAATAATCTGGGCCAAAAAGTGCATCTTTTTTGCTCCTGAAGCAATTACTCATAATTAGGTTATTCCCAGGTGGGCCTCACTATTACTAAGTTTTCATGGTTATCAGATTCTGTTTTGTAATATGGATCTGATTTTGGAAATACTATTTCTCAGTTTTTATTTACTTATTCTGAATAGGAAGTAAAGTGATTCTCTTTTCAGAATAAGCAGCAGTGGAAGTGTGTCTGCATTGATAGTTGTATTCTACAGACAGTATTTTTATAAATGTATTCTTGTGTAAAATGTGTAGTATATGAGAAAATTGGATTCTTAGCTTTTTATTGCACAAGATTAGCTTAAATTACTTCAGTGACTCGAAAGAATAGCGTTTTGGTAGTCAGTGACCAGATTCAAATTAGTACCCAATAAAAAAAGTATATGTATTCATTTATAGTTGAGCTAAGAAAAGCTTAGTCTTACAGTAGCAGAAGATGAAAATGCATTATGGAGATAAGCGGTCGACTTCCTTAGGCTAGATAAAATGTACTGAAAGGAAAGACAGAGAAGGATCTGTGTATGTCAAAGACATTGTCTGACTCTGTACCTCTTCTGGAGTGCAAGTGCTTAGCTGTGATTAGAAGTAGCGTCAATGAAATATGAATGCATTGTAGCATTTCTGACCATATTATATTGTATCTACATGGTGTTTCAAGTAACCCCTCTTTATCTGAACCAGAAGCATGAAAGAAATTAATAAAATATATGAGGATAAGGAAAGAGCTTGTACTGTGCCCTCTATATAATAGTAATATCCCTGGTACAGCTTGTACAGTAAGGTGACATTGTCATTAGGCTCTTTCTCTGTAAGTCGTTTGCACTTCACAAACTAAATGTTGTATCAAAGCTTAATGTAATTCTTACCTGGCATGCTTTTACTTTGGGAGGAGTGATCTATTGCAGACATAACCAAAATGAGGTTGTATATACAGTGCTAATATTACTAATATTTGCTTGATACTACTTATAGAACACATCACCTAAGAATAATGAAGCACTGACAAACCGTAAGTAACATCAGAACATCCAGCCAGAGCGTGTATTTTTCCTAATAAGTATGGAAAGTCAACGGCTGGACAAATCATTAATTCGGCCAGATCACACAGTGAGTAAGTGCCAGGGATGCAAGTGAGAAGCCAGGAATGCTGACTAGTCCTTTCTGAGATCTAGAGAACACTTCCAAAGTCCAACCTGAAAAAAGAAAATCTATTTCTTCTTTCTGTGCTGTGTAAATACTTGAAATACTTTCAAAACCTCTCCTGCTTGGCTTTGCATAATAGAAGAGATATAGTATGGTTTGACAGTATGGTCTTTCTCACCTAGCTGAAAGGAGACATCAGTAAATAATATGTTTGCAGAGATGTGAGATCTACACAGCTTCAAGACAAAAGGAGTTTTGCTGAGCATTGGCACAGTGAGCTTAGCCAGTGAGTGCATGGATTTTTGTGCTGTGACTTCTGTTGGAAGCTGTCAGAGCATTTCACAAACTTTAAAGAGTGAAACTTCTCAAAGCGTTAATGACATTCCTAACTGTATTGAACAGAGGGAAAAAAGAGAAACATTGGGGCTGACTGACTCCCCCACTGACACAAATGAATCCCAGAGACCTTAGTCTCTGATCCGGCAGACACATAGGTAGGAGCCTTAATTTTTCAGATGAACAGTCTGTTGAACTGAAAAGGAAATGCATGTGAATAAAATTAAACATGTATATGTTTAAAAGATTAATCCTGGTTTTAACCATTAACTTCTCACCCCTCCCTCATGAATGCCTTTTCCAAAAAAAACTAAGAAAATTTTGAGAGGGTTTTAAATTGCTTAATTGGTCCATTTTATGGATTTGGATTTAATATAGGTAGTATTTTGTTTAAGTCTACATGGATGTCACGTGTATTTTCTCTAAAGTGTTGACCATATAATAGGTGTGAAGCTAAACTTCAGAAAGGCACAGTGCCGTCTTTTAACCTTTAACCGGTTTAACCTTTCAAGGAACCCAGGGCAGTTTTAACTGGCTATGTTATTATCTAAAAACATTTGTTCTTCAAATATTGATGTTCTTCACAAAGTGGAATAACATTTAATTATTTTTGGTGTGTAAAGTAATAAATGACCTTGTAAATGAAAATCGAATGCAGGGACAGGTACCAAATGTTTACTGACTATAAACACCATTCTAACTCTGGGTGAAACATTTGTTATTATGCAGACTAATTTTCAAACCACATTTGTTCTATTTATTAGTTTCAATGGCTTAGACATGTTAAATATAGGTAGTTATTTTCCTGAACATGAACTGCTTGAGAAGACTAATTCACGCACTTTTATTGAAGCATCATTTTGTGTTTGATCTGAAAAAAAAAATCCTGATAACATTTTTTCTATGGATTTCATCTGATGCTACAATTCAATAGTTAGTAATTACATAGGAATTCACTTGACACATGAAATAAGCACTGATAAGAATCCATTCCTAGAAGGAAGTAAGAAGTGAACAAAATCACAATATGTAGAGCTTTTCTTTTTTCAAGTAGGAACTGACCACTTTTGGGTTTTTTTTGGTTTGTGAAGTCATGAAAGATTTTTGATTAATAAAAAGGTTTATTTATTTGCTTGGTTTGCCAGATCAGAAATGTGAAGTTTGGTTTTAGTTTTGCATGGGGAACTAAGGGAGAGCTCAGGAATATTAATTATGAACCCTAGAAACCTAATGCCAGCAGTGAGTGTGGTAAACCTGGAGCAACTATCTTATCATTCTGAATTTTATTTTGTTAATAGAATTTTGTAACTTGTTATAAAATGCAACAAAATTTTAGTCATTTTAAACAATCTTATTCAAATTTGTTTCTTCTCCCAGCTCCCCTCTTTTATCCCATCTTGTGTCATCAGTTCTCCAGTGCAAGGCTTTCAAGCTTTAGACTTGCTAATCTGAAGCCTAGCCAAAACCAACCTTTCCAGGTTGTCTACTTTAGCCATAAAAGGCACAAAAGAGTAATTTCTAACATAGAAAAATATCAAAATTACAGCTAAGAGAAAAATACATTCACCAACTACTTGCTCATTAAAGTCCTCATTTTAACGTTAGAGATATATGTATATACCGTATGTACCATGTGTGTATATAGATATACCAAATTTTCAAAACAGAGTTGCAGTTTTCATTAACCTACACAGTATAGCCTAAAGCAGTTTCCAAAAATGTGGACATACCTTGTGTTCTGCACTGTGATTTAGACTGTCAGGTAACATACACTGTTAGATCTGGAAACGATGTGCCAGTTTTGCAGTATTGTGTCAATCCCAATGCCAGCAGCTTAAAAGAGAAATACTTTTTGAAATGAATACAGAATGTTTGAAGCGCTCCAAAGAATGTCATTGCTGTGTTTGAGTGCTGGCCCCCTGACTGTTTTCAGGGGATTGGTATTTTTCTTGTTCAGAGGAAAGTAAGAGCAAAAGTTCCTTTCAGTGTTATGTGGACACTGGGTTTGCTCTGCTCCCTTATGGAATAATTACCAGCGATTAAGTGTTCTTGGTGTTCGTTTTTCCCATCTTGCCTTCTTACCAGTTGTGTAATAAATAGTTTAGCAAAACTCCGAAGACTGTTTAGAGTTACTGGCTTTCTGTAAAGCAAACAGCTAAACACTGGAGTTGATGCAAACAAGGCACTTAGCATCTGAAAGAAGTGTTAACACTTTATTTACATTTAAATTAAAATGGACACTTATTTATGTGTTCTGGTTCTGAAAGGTGTGTGGTACATCTGCAGAGGCCTATTGTTTATTCATGCTGTAAATCCTTTGAAATGTGTTAAAATGCTTCCCACTCATTATAAAAATCCTGCCACCCATGGATTAGGGCTTTGATGTCACCAATCCTGCTTCAAAGGGTTCTTTCAATGCTATTAATCACAGTTTAGCCTCTGAAGATATAGCCAGAGAAAACATTTGGACATCTTGTGCTAGACTTGCTAAAACTTTGAAATATACAGAGTGTCTTGCATATGCACAGTCCCGAATCACTTCCTTTCTCTTCTCTGAGCCTTATTTTGAAAAGCTATTTTGTGATGACTTTGGCTTTCTACAAGTACAGAGGAAAAAGTTTAGGACACGTCATACTGTATATTTTAAAAAAAGGCACTCGTCTTTTAGTTGACACCACAATATGTTTTTGCCTGAGGAACTGAGTCAGTCTTTAAAAACCCCAAGGGACAACAAGATTGGGGATTAAGCAGGCCTGTATGTCAAAAGGTCAAAAAAAGATACCGTCTTATCATTTTCTCATCTCTTTCATTAGTTTGTGAGCTTAAGATGCTGTATAAACACTTCAGGATCCACAGGATTTCATAGAAACAAGATTGTTTCTGCTGCCTTTTTCTCTTTTAAATCTCTCAATGAGTCACAGAGAAATTGATTACTAGTGATTGAGCTATATGCCTTTGTGCTGTCATTGTTTTCATCAGCTCAGTAGCTAAGGTCAGCGATGTACCACCTTATCACTGACTTTTTCCTCCCTTTAAAATCAACACTGCACTTTGTCATGCCCGTGCTGAATGCTCTGCAGGCACAATTGGTAATGAGCGGGGTGTGGAAGAAGTGTGGTGGTGTCTGCTATTTTTAGTGCGATTGTACAAACTGATTTTCCACCATACAAATTTTTACCTGCTAAGCTTCTTGAACAGTTTTTGCAGTATGTGTTTCTTTCTTTTTGAACAGGTAACTTGGCACAAGCAAGAGCCAGAGTGACAGCAGCATCTAGGTCTTTGCCTCCACAGCTTAGTGCTGGGCGTATCAAGGTTAGTAGTGTTCCTTTTGAAGACAGGCAATTGTTCATAAAATACTACAGCAAGACTATGGACACGATGCTTAGCTGATGTAGGTATATAGTGAGGTTCTTACCAAATGAGAGTCTGCCTTAATATCAGAAAACATGCACCTCAGCTGGGAGCACTGTTTCCAGTTTTAGTGAGGAACCTATTGTAGAGTCCAGTGAAGAATTGATTTACTACTGATTAATCTTTAAATGTTTTGAGTGAAATCTCAGTTACATTGACATTGATAGCAATTTTCCTCTTTATTTCAATGGGGTCAAGGTTTTTCTCTGGCAATTTTGACCTAGAAAGAGACTTAATTAGGTAAAATTTGAATAGTGTATTTAACAGTATGAAAGGCAAAATAAAAAAACGATCTGTTCCTTTTTTATTCAACTCGCAAGTGAAAAACCAGGGGACATTTGTGACTGATAGATGACCAGAAAAGAACAACTCGGCAAAACCACTATTCTTTAAAAAGAAGAACTGTAGAATTTAAATGCTGCTGAATTTTGCCATAAAAGTATGTGGCATAACTGCAAAAGGACAGGATAATTTTATGGCATTTAATAGGATGTGTTGCCAACTGAGTACACTTAAATTGTGAGGAAAACTCTTGTGCCTCAAGCTGATAGCATGTACACCACCTACCTGCTTCCTAAGTAGTACTGTTAGAGTTAGCTTAGTTAAGGATTTTCCAAAGCAAACAATAATAATTTTTAAAAACAAATGTGGTAACAGCGACTGTTCAAAAGTCTACAGAATTTTATGTTCTGGGTTTTCTATTTCTTTTCATTCTCTCCTGTTATTAGGAGCTCATGCTCAAATGTTGATACAGTAATTCATGTCACCTAGACATCTATATCCTTCACTGTACCTGCAAATACAGATGTGGATTTCAGCGATTTATTTCCTCTCTAATATAAACACTTTCAGTGCTGAAGGACAGATAATGGCCTTTCCAATTTTCTTGTGTTATACACACATTTTCTTCCACATCCAGCTATATTCAGCGTAAGCTTTCTAAGCATGCATTTTATTGATACAGTTGGAATGGAATAGAGCAGTTCTCTTTTAGAGCTTTAATAAACACAATCAGTTATTAAGTAGTGTTTAAGTGGTTTTTACTCACCCTTCAAATTTTTAAAGAAGGAGCTAAAGACATGCATAAAGTGCAGCACTGTTCGGAAAATGTTAATTGAAATGGTTTTTAGCTGAAAAAAAGTCTTTCTTATAATTTCATAAAACTTCTAATTAAAACAACTTCAGGAAGAAGATTTTAAATTACTATTTTACAATTTGTTAAAAAAATCAAAATGTAATAATTTTGTTTGGAAGTTTGGAAATTTTCATTTATTATTTAATTTATGAGCTTTTTTGCTTAATGTATTTTTTGGTTTTACAGTATTTCATACCATGCCAGCAGCAGGTGTGGTCAATATGTGAAAGTAATAATTTCCAGTGACTTCATAAGGTGACATGATGTCATAAATCATTCTTTTAATATTGTTTCAAAACTGTTATAAGCTATTTTTTAGTGACGAAACAGTTTGTCTTCTGTAGGTCAAGCTATTTTCCATTTCAGTTGTAATCGTATGCATGTATATTGTACGTCACTACTACTCTCATGTAAAAACGTGACAACAGTTGAAATACTCTTCATTTTAGTTTAAAAAGAGTAGCTAGTGATTTAAAACACAAGATTATATCATGACATTCTTACTATGTTCTATCATTTTCTACCAAGCCAATTGTGATAAAACTATTGCCTGTTGTACATGTGATTATTGTCCTACCATAAAACTGCATGGCTTCATAGACACGCAATGTTATAAATTAACCAGAGACAAAACTTCTAAAAATTCTTACAGGAAAATCTCCCTAGCTTCAGGGTATATCAGAATTTTTCTAACAGAAACTTCAAATATTTCTTGTCAAAAAGATTTGGAAATTGATCTTCGTCCTTACAGATTGCACAGATCTGAATTTACACCTCCATCCATAGAAAAAGGAATCTCACGATACTGGTTTTGCCCTGATTTTCTGAGAAGAAGTGTATTACATCACCTCTGTGAATGTTTCTGACCATCTGTCTTTCTGTGTGTTCATTCGCCCCCCAAAAAAACCTGAAACAAAACAAAATCCTTTTGAACCCAGCAGGCTGTAGTAAACTGTATTTGACAGAGTGGCAGTCTCAAAGATCGTAAGATTCCACAGGTTTGGTGAAAATAAGCAGCTGTGAAAAGGAGATGCTTACAGGTAGAGCATAAGCTACCCTTTATTGGCCAGCAGATATTCCAGATACGACTGAGAGATCGTGAGTGCTGAACCTCCAACAACAATATCACTAAGAGTCTCTGCTTTTCTAGACAGACAAGAATCCAATATAGAAGCTCAAATTCATGGGCATTTGGGCTTCAGTGCAGTCCTCAAACTATTTGTTTTTGCTCTTGATTTGGTGTTCTTCGTGATTAAATTGCCTGTCTTTTAACATTAAATGTTACCAGTTATTCTGAACTTACTGTCAATATTCAGTGGTATGGCTTTTGTCTTCTACCTGATCTTTACTAGAGGTTTAGAGACCAATTCTCAAAAAGCAGTTGTCTTGCCAAGATAGTTTTGAAACATTCCCATATCCTTCCCCATGGACATGCCTGCTGTTCTGATTAGGTCATTGATGTTTACTTTGTCAGGCGACCTCATAAGGTGTTTGATGTTACCTGTGCTGATAAGACATTTTTCCTGGGATATATGACAGAGTTTTCTGTTAACATCCTTAAAACTGAAATCAAACTGCATCTTTTTTTTTTTCCTCCTGTGTTAGTTTGAGATGCGTACTAATGCATGTATACCACTCTGGGCTAGAACATCACAGATTACAAAAACATACTGAAATTTTTATGGTCACCCTTAAAGAAATCTGTCTCCCTTTGCATCATCTGTATTCTGAATCTTGTCATCACAAGTTTTCTTCTGATTTCTTCCCCAACACAAAATCCATTTTCTTGGTGTATTACTACTTAGTGCTTCATTTCCTTTATATTTTGCATGCAGTCTCCTAAGTATCTCCTGAAGGTAAGAGACATGGTTACTTTATTGAGAACTGTAATCTTTCAGCAATTACTTTTAGTGTTCAGAAGAGTGGTCTTAAGTCAGTGAGTGTTGGAAATGATCGTATGGAGCAAAGTCCAGGAAGTGTAGCACAGGTGCTGACAACAGCATTATCTGGTTTATACAAATGCCACCTGGTCAGAGCAGATGGTAAAATGCCACAAAGCAAGTGAACGCTAAAATGTTGTTAATGCTCCATGCAAACAGGATGCTGGTTGATTTTCTTTAATTTTGTTGAGCTGTAATACAGCAACACAATCTGCTTGTGATTGGTAACCATGGTTATACTCATTCATAAATTCTGGTTTCATTTTTATACGAACAGCTGTACTGACAATACAACTAAAATATACAAGGAGCAATATGTTTGTTGTCCATGTATACCCTCTAAAAATAACTCTTCTGAAATGCTGAAAAAGCGGTATTTGAAGCTATAGCAGTTCAGCAGAGTAAGATTGCTGAAATTCTTGGCATCAAAGTGGCAATTTAAAGTAATTAATAGTAACCACAACAGCAGAAAGGAAAAGACTTATACATTCTGAGATTACCTACTTTGTCTGCCACTTGTTATCCAACAACAACATTTTTTCCATACATGAGCAAAATGAGGCAGCTCATTTTGACTTCCTGGTCATTACAAAAATGATAACTCTTCTTATATAGAAAATAAGACCTGATGGAGTTCATTGTAAAGAGAAATGCTTTTTAGAAATCAATTAATGAGGTTTTGCATCTTGACAGCTGCTTCATTGGCTGAGTGTTATATTATCGTAACGAAAGTGTGAAATCATTTGGAACACTTACAGCACTCTCTGAAATCAGCGCATGTACTGCATCTGTTAGAAGCTGGCCTTCCTACTTCTGATAAAGTACTCTAAAGAACTCACACCTGAAGGAATGACCATAACAAAAACTGAACCCAGCTTTCATGGGCAAGGTGGGGTGGATCTGCAGTGTTTCTGGAAGAGCTCTAACATCTCAGTTTTGTCTTCCAGGTTGACACGATGGAGGTTATGCGACACCCTGAGGAAACAACTAACATGAAGCGGCAAACTATGGCTTCCTATTTTAGGGTACAAAAGTTAAATTGTAAACAAACATTTTAGTGATAAGAACAATAGATATATCTAAAATATTGTGGGATTGTGAGATCAAAGAGAATAATACGATAATTTTTTTTATTCTGTTGTGAAGCCTTTATAGACTCATAAATTTTCTTTTTGTTTCCTCATACTTATACTTCTATAATTTTGCTGAGTACATGGATAACAGAATCTAGAGTCTAGACTATTTCCATATAAAATGCTGGAGGTCTAGAACAGGCCTCTTTATGAACAGAGAGCTGATTTTGTGCAAATAAAATAGCTGTCATTACTAAAGCCTTCGTATTTTTTCACAAGCTCAGGCATACCTACTTTTAAAGATTAAGATTTGTCATTTGTGCTAATAAGTAAAAACAATCCATCTTTTGGAAGTACTGTTATAAATCATATGGATTGCCATTTTATCAGTAGTAATCCTGTCTGGGGTAATGTATATTCTGCATGTGTGTTTAAATCAAACAGGTAAGGAAGAGGCATTTGAGAATTTTGGAACTGGAAAGTTAGAAGTCAGGAAACCCACATGCCAATCCAAGGCTGTTGGTTAATGTTTTTTTCTTGCGGTCATTGCAGAGTGGAAATTAGCAGTTAGTCCTTGGGCCATACTTGTACTACGCAGAATGGGGAAGTTCACAGTTCTGTGCTAGCCATTGTGGGTCAAAGCTTCATGCCATGTAGGAACGCCTGTTTTCTTTGTCATGCAAAATAGTGTAAGGAAAGGCATAGAGGAAGCTGATGTATACTGAGATGTTGCCCCAGTGTGGAGGGTACAAGGACACACATTCAGACTTGTCTAGTAATACAAGTGTGGATTTAGAGTGCTCTTGCAAAGAACTACGCAGATGTCAGCTGTGTAGGAACTGTAAAAAAAAAAAAAAAGTGGAGTTCTCTAAAAAAAATGATGGTGAGTGTGAAAGTACACCATAATATGGATGCAGCCCACAGCAAAGTGACCACAGTCAGCTTGGAATTGTACATGATTTTGAGATTGAGTGTATTTGCAACAAATACTTATCATACAGTGGGTTAACGAGGTGAGGATGGAGCAGAAGTATCAATATTCAGAGGAGTCATTGGAAAAGCAGATATATATGATCTGATCACACTTTTTTCATTTTCGTGTAAAACGCAATGGAATAAATTGTTTTCCACGTCCAGGATGGATAGGAAAAGAAATAATGGGCCTAC
>NW_009230994.1:0-7630 GCF_000690835.1 Fulmarus glacialis | reverse complement strand
CAGGAAGATTTAGGTTAGATGTTAAGAACATTATGAATAGCCATGATAATGTAGCACTTCAGTAGATTGTCCAGGGAGATCATGCAGTCTATATCTTGAAAAATGGATTAAACAGAGATGTGCCTCAAATGGTACAGATACATCTAGTGTTCTCTTTGGGCAGAGGACTGAACTGATGACTTCTTGCAGCCCTTCCCCCATGATTTTCTGTGAATTTCCGTGATTGTTTGTTTCACAGTAAAGCTTGTGCTTCTGTTGGGGATTTTGATTGGTCAAATGTGCCTACAGTAGAATTACAGTTAGGACATTTTTCAATTAATTTTTTTTTTAATATGGGGCTTCTTCAACTACAGAAATGTGGTATAAGGAGAGACGAAGAGAAAAGTATAAGAAGTAAGAAATAAGAACTAGAATAATAATTTTTTTTTTTGCAATTGAAAACTTTGAATATGTTCTGAGTTTTAGCCAAAAGCTTAAAGATTAATAAAATGTCGATGCAGATTAACATTACAGATTAAAATATAATCAAGCATTACATACTGTTTACAAATACATATCTCCTGCTTAAGTAGTTGCATTGAAGTTTTTTGTCAAGTGTGTGCATCTTTTTTATTTTCCTCACTAGTATTCCCTCATGGATCTTTTATCCAAAATGGTTGTTGGACAGCCTCACTTTATCCGCTGCATTAAACCGAACGATGATCGAGAAGCACTGACGTTTTCTCATGAGAGAGTTCTACTGCAGCTACGATACACTGGAATTCTGGAAACTGTCAAAATACGTCAGAAAGGGTATTCTCATCGCATCCTTTTTGAAGAGTTTGTGAAAAGGTAAAACTTCTATAATATGGCTGTTGTTTTGAAACTCCATTCAATAAAATATATTCTATGTTTAAGTACAGAAAGTTCTACAAACATTGGTTTGAACATGTATGGTCTGATTCTCTAATGAGAGCAGTGACTATCAGATATACAAGAGATAGCTGAGCTCTTATGGAGAAAAGTCAATGTGAGACCAGCAGTGAGCACTTAGTATTCAGTAGCAAGCCTGTCCCCATGGCTCCCTCAGTAGAGGCAACAAGCGGAAATTATGCATCATGCTCAGATAATACATGGATTTGGAAGGTCAGTGACCTTCAGCCATCATATGAAGAATGTGCACATGCTTGAGAATGAACTGATATAAAAGCTTTAGATTTAGAAATGTTCCTCATAATAGCCTCGTAGTCATTTATCTTGGAGATATCATGAATTATAACCAGATCTCTGTTCGCCTGAACCCTTGTCATGGCTACTATTACTGGCTTTAATACTGTTCTCAATCTCAAAATGTTACAAATTTGATTCAGGAAATGCTATTGTCTTTATGATGACAATATGTTTATATGATCATTATGGTTTCCTCTAAATTTAAAGAATGTTTTTGTGTAGTATTTACTGTTTTCCAGTCTGTAGGATTGATAATAATGGGGCAGAAGCAGTACCGGTAAGCAATCAACTACTCAACAGTAGGAACAAGTAGTGAAAGCCTAAATCAAGCATTTAGTGATATTTTCTGAACTGAAGGTTGCTCATCCAGACAATACAGAGTTAATGAATCTACTGAAAGCAAGTCATTCATATGATGCTAGAGGGAAGGAGCTGATTATGTTTTTGAGAAAGAAGAGACATAAACAGTTTCACAGGCCTTTCTAAAACCCAGAGATTGGGTGAATTTATGTGTGTAAATCAGTCATTTGGGCTGGAAATCTGGGGTCCTTGCACTGAGAGATGTTGAATGATAAACCATAGCTTGATCAATTCATTCTGAAAAATTATGACATTTTCTGCTTTATAATATATTAGTATGCCAAATGAATACGTAATAGGAAAACACTAGAGGTATATATCCCAGGAAGGATAACTAGCGTGTTCATTTGTCCATCAAAGCAATTTAATTTTCAGACATGATCTCCCCCAACTTTTTTTTGTGTTACATGACTAATTTTAATAAGGTCACATATTCTAAAGTAGGTTTAACAAAGAAAGAGATTAATTTTTGTGATCACTAACACATCTTTGCAAGATCCTAAAGGGGCTGAAGGCAGAATTATTAACTTTAACTTTTATCCAATT
This sequence comes from Fulmarus glacialis, assembly GCF_000690835.1. Classification (NCBI taxonomy): domain Eukaryota; kingdom Metazoa; phylum Chordata; class Aves; order Procellariiformes; family Procellariidae; genus Fulmarus; species Fulmarus glacialis. The sequence continues at coordinate 5,515 of NW_009230994.1, read as the reverse complement.
TACACATAAGTGAACTAAGATTAACTCCACTGAAATTAGTGTAAATTGAGAAGAAATTAGACTCCTCTTATCAGTAGATTCTTTTCATTCAAAAGAGCACTGAATTTGAGTACAACCTTGAAAAGTAATGGTAATAAAAGCAGCGCTCACTGTAGCTTTCCATTCCTGCAGATAAGGGCAAGTTGTGTTTAACATCTTGTCAGATACTCCCCAAGTTTTTAGTCCAACTTGATGTAATTCTTTCAGGAAAGAAAGTCAACAGGACAAGGGAAGTGGGGGGGGGGAAGATTTAGCAATTTGCCCAACAGCATAGAAGACTCCCTGAATTCAGAATATAAATGGGGGGCAGGAGAGGGAATGTTCTTGCTCCTTTGTTCAGTTCATGCTTTATTTTTAAACAAATTCTATTCTGTTTTACTCTTGAAAAAAAAAATGAACAATGCTTAAAAAAGCTATCAGTGGAACAAGAAACATTTTTCTTCAACTTACAATCGTGAGTAGTCAAGTGTTTTTAGGAACTAAATAGTTGAATACATAAAAATGTTTGAGAAAACAGGTCAAATGCTAAACAGATTGGCACTTCTTTGTTCATAATCAAAAAGACATTAGGCAAGTATGAACAAGAGTTTCAAAATGTCAGTAAATGTGAGGATATCAAAGATTTTCTAAGCCAGCAAGTTAATTGGTATTTTGATCCTTTTGAGCAACTGAACAACAAAATGGATGAGCCAGCAATTTTTCTCCCTTGATGTTATTAAACAAATAGGTGTGCTTCTTATCTGCCTGTTCAATAATGCTGTTTTGTAAACTCTTAGCAGGAAATATGAGGACAAAACAATCAAAGGCAGGGAACAGACCATTCAGGGTTTATCAGGTGGGAGGTAAACAAAAGATAAAGCTCTGTCTAATGTTACTCTTTACTGTCTTCTGTTTTCATGTAGAACAGATTATTTCAGTCTTGCAAACCTGGAGGTAGTTTATTGGGTTAAAAAACAGATGGTGAGGAGAGGACTTAATTGTAACTCATTCACACAATGTTTCTTCAGCCAAGTATACAACCATCTGTTTTATGTATATAAATATACATATTCTTTTACTTAAAGTAGGAAAATGTAATCTGTAGCCCCTGTAAACACTGTAGATCTGTCAAGTCTTAGGCACTTCATCTCCATTGGCCTTGTCTCGCACCCCATGCCATCATGTGTCTGTCTTAAGTGTTTGCTGTGAAGCAGCATGGCCCCTTTCTCAGGCTGGAATCCCAGTTTCAAACACAGGTTATTAACCTGATCGAGCAACCAGGTGTGCCTGCCTTGTGGGGCCGCATAGTGACCATGCACTGCACAGCAGCTAAGGGAGATGTGTGCTTTCTAGCGGGGACCTGCACTGAAAGTCCCACTGGATGGGACGTTCCTTGCTATATCCAAGTGCTCAGGCCCCTGGAGCTTCGCATGACATGATGTGGTATGCAGGTATGTCCTCAGCACATATCCCCCAGCTGATATACCTTTTATATAATGTGGCATTGTCGTGAATGAGTGGTTTAGAGGTCACTCAAAGAATCACTGCTGAAGGTATTAACAGAAAGCGATTTTAATAGAAATTTATAAGAGCGCAACTTAACAGAGTTTGATGGCAAGATTCACTCTATCACTTACTACACGGAAGAAGCATACAAAGGAAAAGAGCATAGGAAGCTGAAAAGCCCTTGACTAGGGGGCTTTAGCAACACTACTTAGCAACAACTAAAACATCAGTGTGTTATCAACATTATTCTCATACTAAATCCAAAACAGCACTATATCAGCTCCTAGGAAGAAAATTAACTCTATCCCACCCAAAACCAAGGTATCGTGTTAGAATTGAGTTGGAATGATTTATACAGAGGCTGAGGACGAAAAGGTTAAGTAAGACCCTACCGTTGAGTCACGAGGTTCAGAGAAGACCTGGCTGGATCCAATCTTAGTCTCAGACTTGGACAATGGTTTATGTCTAATACAAAAAGGATAAGAAGACCCTACCGTTGAGTTACGAGGTTCAGAGAAGACCTGGCTGGATCCAATCTTAGTCTCAGACTTGGACAATGGTTTATGTCTAATACAAAAAGGATAAGAAGACCCTCCCGTTGAGTCAGGAGGTTCAGAGTAGAGCCGGCTGGATCTACCCCTAGTCCCAGGCTTGGTCAATGGTATATGTCTAAGGGATTATATGTGTTTAGCAGCAATGTAAGGTTCATTCCAATCATAAGATTTTGGCAGACTATATTTGCTAGCAGGTACTTCCGTCAATTCACACACACACGCACACAGATACAAAGATAGATAAATATACAAAGATATACCTGTTGAAAAGCCTCCTCAAATTCAGTGAAATACTCACGTCAAATGTCTTGGCATTTCTCAACGGGCGAAGGGTTGAGCCTCGAGGAGTGTTGCAGCCCAGGTCCCATGCCAGTCAGCGATGGTCCTCCGAATATCACAAACTCGAAAGTTTGCAAACTCTGAGGAGCATTTCACTCAGAGGGAGATGCTAGACGCAGCCTGCTGTGGTCCAGAAGAGCTCAAAGGGTCTCACTTGGGACCGCTGTTTATAGGGTCGCAAAATGATTGACTTTGGTCATCCATCAAAACTCTCAAGGTTTCGGTAACAATAGTATCGTTCCACTTGAGCTACAACTCAGATAAGGGTATCAGGGGATGACAATTATCCCCGCTCTCATCCTCCATTTGGGCCAGGCAGCAGAAGTTTCTGGTATGATCGGTGCATTCCCTAACCTCAGCTACACAAGAGTTCCTGATATGGTAGAGGGACGCTTCACCACCTGACTCATTACACCAAGATCAAAGTTTAACAGGAGTTTCTGTGATCGTGGAGCAGCCCAGGAGGTGGGGGGGATGCACTGCCACAGGCACGTCCTGTACCATGGGTTGAAAGATAAGGGACTTGAAAGTCTTATGGTGCTAAATGCTGTCATGCTTGAAGTGCCTCATAAGCGCGTAGGAATGTGTTGAGAAGTTTTGTACAAGTTTTATTTAAGGATTGTCTTTTTTGTTCTTCTCTGCCCATTTAGGTTCTGCATTAAAGTTGTTTGTACTGCATTAGGATGCAGGATAGACTTTTCCTATAAGCGCTACCTACTCCACAGTAGCCAGATGATGTTACTCAGATCATAGGCTCATGGCAATACCAGTGCTGTTACTGTAACTGTGATCCCAGTGAGGTTGGTTCTGCATTTTCAATCTCACACTGCAAATTTGCATAAGGTCAGTGTCGGTACACCTGGTACACAGAGTCTCTAAAGCATCAGTGTTATATTTCTCATGACCATATAAAGCCTCATTGACCTTAATGAGTCACATTCTGCGTTGAGTGGTGCTAGGAATAAAAACTGGTCAAATATTGCAAAATCCTGTAAAACGTGTTACCTCAGTACATGCTTTCTTCTAACCCCAAAAATTCAGTGGTGATAGACTTGTTTCTTATTCAAAATCAGGGAAGCACTGAATTAAATTAGAAGTCAACAGGTTTGCTAAAGAGAAAAGAAATGCATGCTTTTAAAATGATGCATTTTTAATGCAAACTTACTTTTAACACTGAGTCTGCACTGTACCAACGTCCCTAAGTGATTTCTGGAAACAAAATTGTAACAGCCCCCATATTTTGATTTTACTATTGTCCATGGAAATGTTTGTTATTTGTTTCAGTGGCTTTAAGATTTCACCAGATCTGTATAATGTTCCTGTACACTTTAAATATGGTAAACTACTGTACCTTCCACATATACTTTCTAGACTCTTGTCATTCACAGAACACTGGTAAACGGTTGCAGGATAGAGAAGATAGGAAACTTCTAGGAGTGAATAGTGCTAACCCCTTATGAATTGTATTTGCAGAATGGACCATATTATGCCTTTCTGACAGTATTTCTTTGATTCTGTGTTTATCTGATGATTTACAGCATAAGTGTTAGGTATCTGTTACTGAATTTCAAGAGCATCTTAGATGTTTTTTCATTTTTCATTTACATTTTTTCATTCATACTCTCAGTATAGAGTCAAATGTAATTAGTTGTATGAATTCAGATGTGAAAGTTTCCAGAAGAGGTGAGATACAACCAATACAAATTAAGAGTTTTTGAAAGTTATTTAACGGCTCTTTCAGTGCTAAAAACATGGTTTTTTTAAACTTTCCAGCTCCAGGGCTGAGAAGGAACAAACGTCTTTTGGAATGTTGAGAATCTCCCTACTGTTGCTGGGGGTCTGGCTAGAAAGGGATTTTGCCCTCTTGCACCTCATGCTTTTCATTATCCATATTTCAGGCCAGTATATTTTAGTACACGGATTTATTTTAAAGAGAAAAAGGGTTAATCATTACTTTTTTGAGTTAATTGTGTAGAATTCATGCTGCCTCTAAGTCTGGAATGTGAAAGGAACTTTAGTAAGAGGCACTGGTATAGTCGTTAATGGTGCTGTTTAAATGCTATTTATTGAACTGTTCCACAGTTCACCCTTTAAGGAGAGGAGAGAAATTGAACCATTTGTTTACAATCAGTTTATCTAATCTAAAACCACCAACACTAAAATGTCTTGGCCATAATCCGATAGTTAATGCATGGCATCATTCTGAAGTTTTCCATCTCTTTGCATACTTGGATGTCTTTAACGTTTAACCTTAACGCTGCATGTCCTAGCTTTGCAGCTGTTGATCTGGGGATAAATTCAACTTTTTAAAAATGTTGGCTTATGCCTAATGACTACTAAGTACAGTTAATCCCATTTTAATGTATGTTTTGTCTGGAACACTATTCATGTCTATGAAGGATAGTTTGTAGTGCAGTGTAAGAACCACTGGTTAAGAAATACATAATTCCAGAGTTTCATCAGCTCTGAGAAATTAGTTCTTCTGAGGGGAAATTACTTTCCTCTTACTTAGTCTTACTGCTACTAAGAATGTGATTAGTCAAGTACTTTTAGGAAACAGGTAGATGAATATGTGTCAGGTGTAGGAAATTTTCAAGAAGGATGTATAACCCAAGAAAATAATGTATTTTTGCATAAATATGTGCATGTTTATGAAACGACATGAAGGACCATAAACTTTATTTTTAAAAATAGAAATTAAGGTATTGGCTTAACATAGAAGAGCACTGAAGTATTCCAGACTACTGCATTTTCTGCTGGAATAACAAATGCAAATATGGAAATAAAAAAGTAGAGTTGTGAAATTTTAATCTCATCTGGAAGCAAATGTGATTTCTAGCTCTACTTTTCTGAAATTAAGTATCTGGTTTCTTCTCTTGGTGAAATGTTGTAAATAGAGATCACTCTGTGATCTCTGTACAGTAGATTTACATAAATACGATAGAGATTAAATTAGGCCAATAAATTAAAATGAACAGTTGTAGTTGCATATACCCCAAAGTTCTGGGTGCATTCCCAGACATTTTCTCTACCATTTCACCATGTACAATATTTGCACACTTTTACCAGATATATTCATAGAATCATAGAATCATAGA
>NW_009230993.1:10025-21000 GCF_000690835.1 Fulmarus glacialis | reverse complement strand
GATTCTATGATTCTATGATTTTATGATGTTCTGATTTGTTAATATATACTGCAAACTAACTCTAATATTGTTTTTGTTGTGTCATTTACACATAAGGTTATTGCCAAATTTTGCCCCTGGTAAGCATCTTTACACCCCTTCATTATCTAGTACACAGTGTTTAAGTGGCATGACATTTCTGAGCATAAAAGTAGTAGCAAATGTAACAGATTAGTTTCCTCTGTGGTTTCACTCTCTGACATGCTAAAGGTTAAAGACATATTGGATTACTTTTTTTTCCCCCTTTCTTCACATTTTTCATTAGCATTCTTACGAGATGAGCTGTGGTGAATACTCTGGCACAGCTGGTGATTCCCTTACTGGTGGATTTCACCCTGAAGTAAAATGGTGGGCTGATCATCAAGGAATGAAATTCAGTACTAGAGACAGGGACAATGACAACTATGAAGGGAACTGTGCTGAAGAGGAAAAGGCTGGCTGGTGGTTTAACAGGTATGTTGATTTTATATCAGTATTGTCAACTATTCTGCTTCATGTGTATTCATACAATAATAACATATAGTAGAAGATAGGATTGGCATTGTTTATTATATTTGCAATCTGCCTTAACCCCTACCAGAAATCTCAGTGCTGGTAAGACTGAGACTCACCTTAGAAGGGACAGCGCCCACTTCATAGCTCAGGCTGGTCTGTGATAAAGGTATTTGCCGTAGGCTTTGGTCGTCGTTGTTATCAGACAGCAAGGAGAAGATAATTCTGCCCCTTTAAGGTAATTGTTTTTTACACAAGTAGGTCATGTAGAATTTGCAGGTGTATCCCTGTTGTACTTCATTCTTGCATTTCTCCTGCGTTGCACTAGACCAGATATGGCAGTACTACAGAATATCTGACAAGTTAAGCTAGTGCTAGGTTATTAAGCCTCATTTTTTTCACCTCAGTTCACACTTGTTATTCCTTCTATATCAAGATGGGAATGCATCCACTCTGTTTCTGTCAGTGAGCATGGCTGGACTAAGAGAAGATTTTTTAAAATATGGTTCAGTAAAAGAATTTTTAAATCCTACTTGCATACAAAATACCAATTCAAAAAGAAAAGATAAAACTGGTAGCCTTAGCACTGTCTGTATAGGCAGCTATGTTGTTTCCCTTAATTAATTAGATAAATATAGCCATGAAGAGAAACTATGCAATCTAGCTGTGTAATAGAGAGATTTAAAATACAACTCAGGGAAGCATACTACTCTCTCACTGTGATCTCAGTTCAATTGGCAAGAACTGCCAGGCTGGATCAATTCCATTGTTTCTCTCTGTTGTGTCTTCCTTTGTTTCTGTTTTTTAACTCCTCATTTTCCAAATTCTGTTTCCATAACTAGTCTGTGACTAGGTTAGCTGATATGATGTAGCTGTTAACTCAGTGTTTCACAATTAATTACTTATTTTAACACATTTTAATATATTTGCATGGACAGTGGGTCAGCAGAATGTTTGAGACATGGAAAAAAATCACATGTAGACAAAGTTTTTTTGCAGTTCTCACGAAAGCTAAGATATAAAAGGGAAAGGCAACTATGTTGGAGATCCTTTTCCCATGAAATAAGAACTTTTGTGGATTTAGAGGAATATCTAGACCTCAAGTAGCATAAAATTCTGATACCATGCCATGGAGTTCATTAAGAGTGAATCACTGATCACTTTTAGTCAACTGCATACATTTTTGGTCTTCTAAAAACTTTTTTTTTTTTAATATTGGATTGGTCTGCACAAAGGAATGACCCCTTTGCAAAAGTAGCTGTACAGCAGAACTTGACAGTTATTAATACCTTGTAGTTGGTGCTATGTAACTACTAAAGATAGCTAACTCCTACCAGGCTAGTTCCTATTATGGCTGTATAGCTCATGCTCTTAAAGTGACAGTCTATCTGGATAATGAAAATTAGTTACTAATAGTGTTATTACACTGCCTTGCTGCTGACTGTTTTATGTTAAGCCTAACATAAAACTGAATACTGCAAAATACTAGAAAATTTCAGTGTCCTTAAATCCTACCCAAAAGAACAGTACTGGCAGAAAAAGGAAAGCACTCAGAACACGTATTTGTCATGCACAGATTAGCAAACATAGAAGGAATTAGTGCTCTTGGCTGGTTTGTAAAGGAGCTCCCAGCTATGAAGGAATTTTTTATAGACACGTCTATGCTATCCGGACTAATGAAATACAGAAACACACAGAGAATATGAATACCAAGGGATGTGACACAAGTGAGGCCACATGGAAGTAGCTTAGATCTAGCTCAAAGCTACTGGTCTTGCTCCAGCTCAGCACTTGTTATCCTGGACTTCGGCAGAAAATGGCCTCTCTGCATTCTTTTGTAAGCAAAGCTCTAGGAGAGATTTTCAGCTTGGATGCAAATCTACAGTGCTGGGTTCACTCTGGTACTGCACCCAGGTCATAAGCTTTCCTGCATCCAGAGCATTGCAAAGATCAGTAGGTTCATAACTGGTAAAAGAAGAGCTAACAATTCTAGTTGGACATGAGCTTATTCTCTACCCAGCACTCCCAGTTTTAGTTACACCATGCATGGATGATCACAGTGGATCTGCCAGGCATCAAGTTGGGGCCACAGATCTCACTCAGGTTTCCTGCCTCACCAATCATCCTGGAGACAGCATGTGGGGCCGTACTGGAGTCAGTAAATCCAGGCAGAATTCAAACAGTTCTTCAGGGAACCAGCTCCCATCTCTCTGCATCTGTCATACAGTTAATATATAATTCAGATAAAACGTCCACAGATAATTGAGAGTTGACTGTACTTTTGAAACTATTGCAGTGTAGTTTTTTACTTTAAAAAATAGCCTATCAGAAAGAAAGGAGGAACATAGGCTAATTTTAAGGTGTTTATTGACTTGTGAATAATGAATGTTGCTTCAGAATATCATATCAGTAATCACATGCCAGTTGTTTCTTTAGCATGTCCAGTTACTTCAGACTGCATCCAGTCGGTTACAGAATACTGTATATTTTTGCTATTAGTGCCTCTCAGCACTAGTTAAGAGTTGTTACTGGCTGATGTTGCTGTTGACAAAATCATGTTTTGCCTGCTTCCATCAAAGGAACTAAAAGAAGGGGTTCAGTTGATCTAGATACTTCTTAGCAATTATGATCCTTCTAATGAAATCTGTGTTTTGATTCAAAGTAGACAGAGTGCCTGCTCAATGCAAAATTTGTATGGCTAGAAAGATTATGTCAGCTCTGATACAAATTTATCATTCTCAAAAACAAAGTCACTTTTGATATCTGCAGTTTATAAGCTTTCAACCAACACATTACCAAAATTGAGCTTAAAAATTGTAAGCAATGAATAAGCATATATTTATGAGAATTTTCCTATGAGGCTTTTATCACAGTTTTTATTTCAGTTCTCAAAAACTGTTGTTAATGAAGTGTAAGCAAAGCCAAAGAGACTAAGATTTGCCAGTAATAATATCCATAAGGTTCATGTGGACTGTTTTCTGTTTGCGTATTTTCTGAAGTCTGCTTCTGAAATCCATCATGGTGTTCGACAGCTAGAGATTAACACCACTTATAACAAAATATTGAATTGGCAGATAAACCAAGCTGATTCATTACAATGTGCTGCAGAAGAAACAACTGTTTTGCTCTCCATATGGTCATACAAGGATCTAAACTTCTTTCTTGTAGAAACCAAATCAGTATCAAGGTTGTGCTGGTACCTATTCAAGCCTTTTGGGTTTTGCCAGGGCTTGTGTTTGTTTGTTTGTTTGTTTTAACCACTATATTTAATAAACTGTAACAGCATTTCTGCTTCAGTGTGTTAAAGAACCAAAAAAAGATTGTTCTTTGTAGAGTCAAATAAAATGCCAGCTCCGATGATCCAGTGAATTGGTATACATATGTTTAATTAGCTGTCAGATTTAATCTATTTGTAAATAGAAGTCCACAGCTGAATAGGCAAACTGATGGTGGTATTCAGGTTTTGTGATACGAAACACCATGTGGGGTAACTGCAAAACTTACAAGGGGCTACTCTGGAGCAACAAAAAGCAGCAGAGTTTTCCTTGGTGTATGCCCTGCTGCCACACATGACCTGAACAACTCTGGAATAATTCTCCACTGAAACAGATTAGCAGGCAAAACTCAGAGAGCTAGTAATGTCAGAGAACGTGTGGAAAGAACAAAAAGAACTTTTGTTCAAAGAAGCTAAGAGCAGCTGTGCCCTAATTAAACTGTTATTTTTTAGGCGCACTGAAGTCCACAAATGCAAATTTTTGCAGCTGTCGAACTGGGCTGTTACCAACATGGTGAAATTTTTGACTCAGACGGAATCTACAAACGCTTGCAACTTTTCGACGGGAGGCCTTATATATGTTTTCCTTTGCTTTTCCACCAGGTGTCACTCTGCCAACTTGAACGGTTTGTACTACAAAGGCCCCTATACTGCAAAGACAGACAACGGGATTGTTTGGTACACTTGGCATGGGTGGTGGTATTCTCTGAAATCCGTTGTCATGAAGGTCAGACCAGCAGACTTTGAACCTAATATTGTTTAAGTATTTTATTAAGACGATTAAGATCTACTTAATCTTCTAGCAAATCAATCCAAATTAAAACAGATGGGCAGATTTTTGCTTCTCGTCTATATGAGAAGCATATATAAATCTGGAATAATTCCTCTGCAGCCGGTAGTTTTATGAGATGTAAATGAGAAGGCAATCTGGCCTATGAATCTGTAGATACAAATAGTAGCGCTAATACGTGTACAGGATTTTTTTAAAAAGGCAGGCATTCACCTAGAAATAAGGACATCATCAACATGGAGAATTTTTGGCTTCTGCAGTAACTACAAATCCTTCACCTTTTAAAAAACCAGTATTGTCGCTGTGTTGTCTCAAAGATGAACATGAATTGTACGTATTACAACCAAAAATTATTTAAATGCAAGAGTAAGGCTGGTTTTCTCAGTGAATGGAACATACTTTCTTTGGAATGATTCAAGGCTTTAGAAGTGACTTGCCTGTAAATTCCTCTGATTTATTTGTTGCATGTGTTGTGTATATAGCATACATAAAAAGCATAAAGAATGACGCAGGGAACTGAAGGAAGAGAAGGGATGCTACCAGGCTAGAATCAGTTGAATCCAGCATACAGAAGTGGATTGTCCGTTGTTGCTGAAGCATTTCTAAGGCTGGTCACATCATTTCAATCTAACATTTTCAGATGGTCAGTAATTATGCCATTCTTCTTCTCGGTAACCATTATGCCTTTCTTTTTTTTGGTAACATTTGGTAACAAAACCTGGACTTCAATTTATTGACATTTGGAGTTTGCCAAAAGCCTAAATAACAAAAGCTGCAACTAATTTTAATGTGAGCTATGCTTTGAACATAGACTATCATAATGCATGTGTAGAGGGAAGTGTATTTTATGTGCAACTAAAATCTGGCATTGTAGAGGTTCATAGTGCTTGACTCTCTAAATCTTTACTTTCTGTATGTATCTGTTAGTCTCCACAACTTTCCAAATTCGAATGCCGTGTTCAGTCACTTCAAAGTGGTTCTGCTTCTAAGCCTATTATCTTCTCCTTTTCCTATGTCTTTGTCTTGGCTCCCTGGGCTCTCTCCTTTTCAAGCTGCAGATCCACGTTTTTCTTGTATAAGAAAAATCGTAAGAGAGACTCTGCCTACCCCTGGCTTTTGTGCCTAGCATCACAATAGACGCTAATAGCCAGTAATAACAAGAATCAGTGATTAGTGCATGCTGCCATGGAGAAGATAGGGACACTCTCTAGAAAGCTATCTGACGAAATGTAATCCATTTCTGCTGAGCAGATGCAAATGAAGATTTTAAAAACCACATGGATCTGAGGCAAACTTGGGCACTTTTATTTCCCTGCTTTCCTAAAATAATTTTGCTTTTGTTATTGGACTGCCAGTCTCTCTCCCTCCCTGGCAGCCAGTTTCAGTCAAGCTTAACGTAACTGAACCTAACTTTTGGCAATCTATCAGTCATTTTATAACTACATTGATATGAATACAGATGAGCTGAATGATAACTCCCTGCATGGCCATTTTTTCTTCCATTTCCATCCTCCAAACCCAAAAGTTTGGCAAGAATCCTTGAAAGAATTGCATGGAATAAGAGAAGGAGGATGTGTAGAACAACTGGGGGAAAAAAGAGAAGTTCATATGAAACAGTATCACTCAACAAGATAAATCAGATTACACCTAAACAAAAAAAGCAAATTAAGTAGAGAAAAAATGGGGTTCAGGCAGCTGAAAAGGACATTATCATGTAAAAATGGTGCTGATAAAAAGCTGCAGTATAGAAGTTTTGAGGTCTGTGCTTTTTGTGGTAATAGCAGGTATTCTAGATAATCCAGTCTTTTTCTTGACGTATCAATAGGTACTCTGCTAGAGATTTCTAGCCTTTAGCACATCCCTGTACTGCTGCATGAGAGGGCCAATGGATAGCTCTACAACTGCTTATTTGGAACCTTGTTTAATCAGTTAAACCAAATTAAATTCTGTATCTGACAGGAAGGCATACCAGCCTATGTGTGTGTATGTATATATGTATATACTTATGTACAGATATATCTATATTCAGCATTCAACATTAAAACAGAACATTTGATATGTATTTTTATCCAATTTTATTACAGAATTTAAAATGCATTCTTGTATAACTCTATGAGCAGGTCTATAGGAATGGGTCATTAATAATAGGATGGACGTTTTGGAGTAGTTTAAAAAGATGTTGTAAGTACAGTATTTCCCATCATGATTTTCAAATTATTTTGCTAATCTAAGAGAAGGATTTAATTCTTTGCAAAAACATGGATGACATTATGTAGAAATTGTAAAAACACCCTTAGTTTTTCACAGGAAAATGGAAAGATTAGCTCATGTGTTTGGAGAGTATCAAGACAGATCATATTCCACATAATTTAAATAAAAGACATGGAGGATTTAAGTACAGCAAAGTTGGATCTCTAGCACACAAAAAAGACTCTTAACATGTAGAGATCGTACTTATAAAATCCGTAGTGATTTTTTTCTTTGCTGCAGCATAAATCCATCCTCTTTGCTTATGAGAGCACTAATGAACTCTCTCAGCTGAGTTAGGATGCTTTTGTCATATTCTGATGTAAAATTTGACTCCCTTTCTCTATTGGAAATCATAAAATGAAGGAGGATCAAATCTTTCTTTGTACATCTTACAATGCATTTAGATGTTTATTTGGACTGAATGCTCTTCAGAACAAGGACTTTGATATCCTAGCTGTCTGAAAAGCATCTAGCATATTGCTAGCAATATGCAAATACAGTATTTAATTCCCACCATATTTCTATGGCCTTTCTTTGTGTAATAAATCTTTTTGGCCACATGAAAAACATGTGAAAGTGTTGTAATTCATATAATTGTTCTCAAAGAAACAAACCCTTTATTTTCAAAAGGCAAGTTTAAATAGCTACTAGAAAAGAGAGTACAGGCTTGGAAGAAATACCCAGAAAGGTATTTCTTGCTTGCCAGGTCTGTGAACATTCCTATCATGTTCCTTTAGTTTACTCCTCATTAGCTCAAAAAGAATGAAAATGCAGCTTTTTATATCGTCTTTTTCCTTTTCTTCAGTAGTAGGTTCTCTTTGGCAGTTTTGAAAGAGGTAGAAAGAGCAGAAAAAGTATCCAGGGAAGTATTCTGTATCTAAATTTTCAAAAATTCCTGCTTATTTCTGTCTTTTTTTTTAAATTGTCTATTAAGAGGTCAACTTAGAAAGCAAAAAACAGAGCTATTCAAAACCAGGAGGTACTTCGAAATGAATATGAGCATATGCTTGCTGTTTTCTCAGAGCAGGTCTGAGAATTGGGAAATCGGCAAGGTTTCAAGCATTCAGCCAAAATCTGTACGCAATATATGCTCAGAGAGAGAAAAGTTATTTTCTGTTAGTTAAAGTGCTTGTTCAAAGAGGGTGTAAAACTTTATAGTGATAGTGGCTCTTTGATGCTTAATTAGGTTTTTTTGAATACATAGTGTTCATTCAAAAATCATCTTTTCCAAGTATCTGAGGGCCATCTGAACCTCTGTTTAGTGCAGGATGAAATCCAGCTTGTCATTGCTACATCTTCAGTTAACTAAGACAGTTCCTCTTAATCCTACCCTAATGCTAAATAGATTGCATCAGAAACATAATGTTGATATCCAAACATTGATTAAACAACCGTGGGGCCAAATTCATTTGTTTGTTTGCTTGCAGAACAACCAAAATACGGTCTTTGCAAAAAAAAACCCTGTAGCTCAATGTTTTCTGCCCTTCCTCAGCAACTCGTAAATACCTGTGTATATGTTTCTTTTACCTGTCTCCTATACAATCTAAGCTTCCTTTCTTTCTTCTTTTCTTCCCATCTTAATGACAGTCAGATCTTTAATCTTGCCCGTTAGTTGTGGTTTGCATACCTGTGAATGCCTGGCTTAAGGAACCTGGCTAGCTCTGAGGTTCTGCAGAAGCTGAGCAAAAGCTCTGAGGAGCTAAATGGTGTACTTAAGGCACCTAAAATGGCAGTTGGGTCTCTAAATCTATTGTGAGAATCAGTGTCCAACCTAGTTTATAAACAAATTGGATTGAATTATTGTAATGAATGTATCACCCAACACTGTGGGCAGGAAGATGAGCAGATTCCTCTTAAAAGTATATGGTTCTCACAAATGACTACCTGAATTTCAGTGCATCCAGTTTTGTTGTCCTTGCAAAAGGTCCCAAGTAATTTTCAATCCATGGTCTTCCATGTAATTGCAAAATTATATTGCCACAAGAGCCGCTGGGCTGGCAATTTCTGCAACATGATAGTTCATATTAAATTAGCTAAACACAGACAAGTGACATATGAGCAGAAAGGCTTTTATGTTAGAGATAGCCTGCACTAGATGGTGCTCTGTACATGTATTTTCTTAGGCAATACCACATTTGTAAACTAGTACAAACATTTCTCCTGATTAAGTTAATTGTTAAATGATAGAAAACAAGTCAAAAATGTTTAAGTGCATTTAATCCTTAACTCACTTTTGAAATCATACATGAGTTCCTAACGTTACCTAAGCCCTATGGAAATTCACAGCATCTAATATCTTGAGATATGGCACATTTAGGCAGTTAAATTGTGGTTTCTTTAATTTAAAAAGTCTTGCATTACAACAGTATTCAGTATCTTCTGCTTATGAGCAAACAGAAACAAAACTGTGCAAGTCCCAAACACTACTTGAACTAACATACCTGCACTCCTGTATTCCTGCTATGATTCCTCTACTGCTCTTCCTTGATGTTATCTTTCTATTTTTCACATCTCAACTATCCTGAAATTCAAGGGAACTTTACTGGAGTGAGGCCCTTTTTTATATCATAACACAAATCATAAGGCATTTTAATGTTTCTCGTGATCAGGAAACTGAGATTTTGTGAAGACTTCTGGCACCAGCAGGATGAAGTAAGTGCTTGTGCCATAGTGAATTCACTGCAGGGAGAGTAGGAAATCCATCTCCTGACAAGATGCCATACACCCATCTGGGAAAAGCACTCTCCCTGAAATCGGTGGGTTATTCATGTGGTACTCAGCAAATGTAAAATTCATGCTGCATGTAATTCCTAGAAAGTCTTGCAAGTCTCACTCTATAGGCTACTATCCAAGTTTGAGTTATTAACACTTGCAAGATATACAAACATTTTATCTTGTGATGAAGTAGATTTTAATGATTGTAATGCATCTCCTTTTTCTTATTTTCTAATAACTTTGAATGACTCATTTTAAATATCCCAAGGAAGTTTTTGAAATAATGCTAATTCAAATTGTTCCAGTCCTCTGTCACTGAATCCTCTCTACCTCTGTTATGCGGCATGCTTAATTAAAGATCTCAGCATAGTTCTCATCTATTCCTCTTATTGACTCTTCATAACAAGGGCCTTAACAGCTTCTGAGTTGGTTTCACTACCCCTCTGACTCAGTAAAGAAAAAAAGAAAACAGAAAAATCACAACCATCTGGAAGAACACAAGTCACTCTTAACCTAAAATTTCTAAGCAAAAAGTTCTAAAGTATTGAAGAACGGGAAGGGCTTCCTTTTTATGTTTACACAACTTGGAAAAAAAGTCATTAATAACACAACCTGAAAAAAAATGTCATTAATATTTGCAATTAAATATTGCAATGACAATAACTTTAAATTCTGCTTTGTATTTCTCTTTAACTCTCCAGCATTAAACTAAAGCACTTTAGCCTCTAAGCCTGGCATAAAAGTTTCATATATAAGATACTAACTGGACAGCTTCCCAGCTATGTAATTCTCAACTTCTTTTTTTTTTCTCTGTCCAAAAGAGTGCACAAAATTAATCTCGTGCAAATCAACTGAGTCCAGTAGAGTTGCACTGGGGATGAATTAGGCCTGTCATCTGCTCCTCAAGCAGATAGTTTACATTGTATCCTAAAGAAAACACAGCTTTAAAACAAATCCTTTCTATTATTCTACTTTCTCATTAAAAAGGTATCAGCCGTATTTATTATATAGCATTCTATAGGGAGTGTAGCCCTGTAAGTCTGTATGTGCTCTGTAATTCATCATATACTAATGATCAACAACCTTCTCCTGTGTTACCAGAACAACAAAAATATCTGCGCTTATGTCCAGCTAGAGCTGGAAAGAGCTAGAGCTGGAAAGCAAGGAAAAGATTGCCATGACATCTCAGACTTACTTGATGCATGTGATAACAGGCTATATGTTCTCCATATAGGTCTCACAATGTCTTTGTCATTTGTACACTAATTAACCCTCAAAACCAAAATTTGAGAGAAATTACGACATACTGCAGCTTTTCAAAGAACACCATCACTAAAGATGAGGAATGAGCATCAGGCTGTCCAACATAGGAAGAATTCCTGACAGAAATAATAATGTTACCAAATTCGTTTTTG
>NW_009230993.1:0-10005 GCF_000690835.1 Fulmarus glacialis | reverse complement strand
GGGAAAATATGGACTTCCTTAGAGAACAGCACTACCACAATGATTTCAGGAGGTGAAATATAATTTATATGGATATTTACCTTTGTATCTTACTTGATGGGCAGCCTCTTCATCTAAGAAAGCTTTAAAAAAATACTGAACTCTGTATCATAGACTTTGCTCATGAAAAGCTCTTACCAGAGAATATAAAAGACTACCTGTTCCACAAGGAAACATGCCGTGTTACGTTTCTTTATAATATCAGTGAGGATACAGATATTTTTGAAGAATGCAGTGGAAGCTGATGTCTGGCAGCTGCCTTGTCACTGTTATTCACCTCCCTTTTTTTTTTTTTACCTACAGTATCTCCTTTCAGTTGAACAGTGCTGGAACCAAAAATGTAAAATGAGCCTCGAGAGAAGTCAGCTGCTAATAAAAGGTTCCACTATCCTTTCTTGCTGACCCACTAATTTAAATGCAAGCAACTCTGATGTGATACCAGAGAGAGCCTTCATTGGGGTGTATTTATGCTTACTCATTAAAAACAAAGAAATTTCAGCAGACTGCTTCTTGGAAATATCGTGACATAGATCTTCAGCTACAGATGCGTTTCTAAGATTATTTGATAAAAATAATTATTTTAAGCAAAGCCTATATTATTATCTGAAAGAAAAATTGCTGCAGTACTGTTTATTTCACTACGTATTTTACCATCAAGGAGTCCAATCATAGTGGGAAGAGAACAAGTGACCAAAATTAAAATCCCTCCTCTGGGACATATAGATTTTGAAAGGCAGGGAAAATCTGAAACCCTTCTGACCCATGGATCTCATTTTCTTAATATGAAGAAGAATAAAAACCAAATGTATGCATTTTCAGCTTAAGAAGTGAAACCTAGAATTTGTAGATGTAAGAATGGGAATGAATGTTCTCCCCCATCACCTCTGATTTTCTCTGTATCACGTAGCAAGTCACTGAAGTCTTTGATACTCTCCTCATGTATGAGAGAAATATGATTTAACTATTTTACAGAGCACTATGAAGCTTCCTCGGGAAACATGTAATTCAAGGGCTACATTTTATTCTATTACTAGGCTAGGCTACTAGTTCTGTCTGATCTCTGCCTACAATCAGGAATCTTCAGGTTTTTCACTTGGGTAAAACCTTACTAGCAGCAGTTCGTAAACTATATACAACATAGGAAGAGAGGTTAAGGCTTTTGTGCACTGTCTGCATACTGATTTAAAGTAGCAGAATGGCTCCATTTCAGAAGCATTTTCCACAGTGATGAATTCAGTCTCTGGGAGAGGTGTACTGCGCAAGTATTTCAGGGTATATTTAAAATACCCAGAGCTCCCCCTGAACGATTACCTTTGCTAGCTTACATCCAAGCTGTGTGTTTAAAGGAAAGAAGCGCTGACTGTAGCAGAAGGCTCCACTATACTTAGCCCTTATTGTCTTCAGTTTCTAGACTGGTACGATTAATTAAGGAAGTCTGCAGCTTCAGCTTCCACAGAGACAGCAGTGCTGAAGAGCAGGAAGTAATCAGCTCTAGTTGGCACCACCATCCATTGTATCAATACTCACAAAGAGAGACAGGATCAGTAACTCTTAATAAGAGAACTGCCTGTTATAGCCATTTTAAACACACTGCAAGCTGCTCATTGTAAATGGCAAATGAAATCCAGAAGTACAAGTCAATGTGCATAGTATGGTATTTCAGTCAGTTTTCTGTGATACATACAAAGCAGGGCAAAAAAGTCAGGCATAGAAGAATTCCTCGGAGAATTCTAGTAATACATAGGGGCTTAGAAAATGCTATTTGTTGCTACAGTTTGCATTTCAGACTGTGGAAAATTATAAAAACTGACAAATGCCCACTAATAGGAGGCTGAGCAAGAGATTGTGGTTAAGGAGGGCGTCATGTGGGACAGCAGGGATGAGTACTCTTCCGGTGCACATTCCAGCTCTGACTCAGAAGCTCGTCACAATAGAAAACATACATGTTTTTATAACCACTTGTGCAAATAAACTGACTTCTGCCTTCAAAAGATTCTGACATTGCATCTTGGTGGCTTATCTGCATGATAGCCTTAAGTTCAGCTAAGAGAAAGCAAGTAGCTAGCAATGAAGAAACTAACACGTTTGTTCCTACTCCAATTTAAATTTTCTACAGTCCAGGACTACTGGCCTACCGGAAAAAGGAACTGAAGTGAAAACAAAGAAATAGATTGCCCAGACAATGTTAATGATTTTGTAACTTTATATATTCGCCTTTTTCTTTTTTGTTACAGTTCATTATACTTCCAATTAAGCCTTAAGACTGCACGATAGCCAAAATAACACATCTAAAATATTAATTCAAAATTTATTTGGTTTATTAATAACTTCATTTCTTTACAATGTCTTTACAGTATGAAATATCAACAACACATAATTTCATAGATGAATCCTACTGCATCCCAGCTGAAGAGTGCTGTAGACACATAATACATGCGTGACCTTTCTCATTTACCTGCAATTTTCCAACAAAATAATGTTGGTCTTATTTCAGATGCACTTGATTTAACAGTAATCCTGTCCAATTTGTAAATTCAAGTGGCTTGAACCCTAGACAGGACTAACTTTTCCTTATGTAAGGCCCGTCCAGCCATTAAAACTATGCCAAGAACAATAGTCTTCCAGGCTGTTGCATTTAAGTTGTGGGGTTTTTTCCCTAGCAAAGTTTCTTTGGTCAGTTAGAACAAGTATTGGGGGAGCAAAAATAATACATCAGACCTGTTCTAAGGAAAATAAGGATCGGTTCAGACATGAGTTCATGTAAGACTTCTAAGTGATGTATGCTGCAATGGAAAACATGGACTAAAACACATTAAGTGCAAATAAGAAAATTTGTATTTTTTTTTTCCCCATTGGATTATTTTCACTCTAAATTCCATATGTGTTTTCTCATTTTCTTCCCTTTGGCTTGTGTTACCACCTGGGAGGGAAAAAATCCTAAGTTTACATGAATTTTCTTGCTCCCATTGGACGCATACCATTTCTTAAAAATGACATGCAGAAAAGGCTTGTTTTGTGTTTTCTTTACTTGTTTTCCCCCAGTCTCTTATTGTCCATTCAGTAACCTTTCATGCACACAGGACAGCATTCAGTTTCAATCACCAAACCAAAAGCACATGCTGTCCCTTCATTAATGTTGGAATTCATCTGTCCATATTAGCAAGAATGGGGAAAGAAAAGAGGAAAGGTTTTCATTCTCTGGTTATCTGACTTTTCAACTTTACTGGTTCCCTTTTGAGTAATCAGTGCTAAATCCTGCCATAGGCTGCTGCAACGCAGCTTCCTCGCAGCATTGTTTTGTTCCATCCTGTCTCAGTAAGGCTCAGATGGGGACATCTTGTTGCCACACAGAACCAGTTTCGAGCTTTTCCTCTCTATTTGCACGTCTTTGTTTAGTACCCACTACCTTTATCACAATTACTGCAATTTCTCTGTTGTTTCTGTCTCGTTACATATACCATACCTACTTCTAAATAGGACTATTCCAGTCAGTATGAACATTGGCATAACTTGCATTAAGGTGTTGTGTGTCTAAAGCAATACACATTCACATACATAGAGATCTGAAACCCATCGAAGCCTATTGAAAGGCCAGAAAAATCCCATTACTGATAGAACAGGGTCTAAGCAAAGAGCACTGTGGTACACTACATTACGTTGTCTTGTGAGCTGAGAAGCACCATCAGGTTAGCACCTATTAACAGCTTACTATGCATCTGCTGGTCTGCAGAAATTGTCAGCATGTATTACTTTGCATTTGCTATAGGCAAACTGTGTGCAAGTTAGCTTAGCCTTCTCTCCTGTCAGAACAAGTCACATCACCATGTATTTGCTGCTGGCTAGGAGCCTATTCATCCCCATGTCCACATTTACCACTGTGCAAATGATACTTACTACACCGTGCTAACTTAATCTCACATCCAAGCCTCACATCAGGGAAATGCTGCAATAGCACTATGATTTATTTGTTCCTTAATCACGGAAAAGTCACAGAAGCAAATAGTATTCAGCACCATTTAAACAGCTGACCTGCTACAGATAAGAATGGAATCGTTTTACTTCAGCAAAATTTTATTTCTTCAAAACGTTACGTCTATAGTGAGCTAGTGATGAAACCACTGAAAAGCAGGAAAAAAAAATGGTTGTGTAACCTTTTAGTTCTATTAGTTTCCCTTAAATAAGTCTTAGTGCCAATAACTCCTCTGCGGACTCCTGTTAACCACTGTTTATATAGCTGAAGGCAAGAACATCTTGGAGCTGTTGCAGTGGCATAGCCCTCAAAGGCTTGTTTAAAGCATTTGTTTCCTGGCAAGAAACACTTTCAAATAGGTCTGTGCAAGTGTCTTCTTGGAATTTTATCTTCACCTTCGTTTTCGTCCCACAGATGGTTCCTTGAACAGAAAGATCATAAAGAGGACTTTTAGAAGAAAAGGTGTTTTCCTTTAAAGAAAAAAAAGAAAGAAGCAAAGAAACAATCAGTAATAGAAAAAAGTAAGAATGTGCGGTGCTGGCTGCTTTTCATCCTGCACTCAGGACTGAAAGTCTCCATTCCCTATTCACTATCTCTAATAGCTAGATTACCTCCCACTCCTTTTCCAGCTTCTCTGACTCATCTGCCAGTGTCTTGTTTGGAGAGCTCCTCCAATTTCTCTTCTAATTTGCTATGGGGTGCCACAGAAATTTGTTGTCAACCATCGTCATCTCTTTATCACATCAAATAGTCCCATCTGCAGAGAGATTCAGCTAGCATCTCTAGACACTTTTTTCACAGGTCTCTTCTTCTCTCTCTCTACTCTGACCAAGACATTCATCAAGTTAGTGCCCTTGTGGTTATTTAAACATCAGCTCCAGTTCAGCATGACTGAAAACCAGGATTCTAAATTTTCTTTCTGTTCAGTCATTTCTTGTCATCTACAAAGGACACCACTATTCTCTTAGTAAGTGGGAGGTTTGACTGGAAGTCTTCATATTGTGGCAATACATGAATCTCTCAAACATCTTAACATGATCCGTGATTTAACCTTTCCTAGCAGCCATCCTCCCAGCCAGTATACTTTCTCAAGGTTTAGCTATCTCCCTTGCTGTAATATCCCCTCCCCATTGCCTTGACAAAGGCAATTAAATCCTCAATTGTACTCACAGATTGAAAATACTGTTTTAAAGATAACTGTGCTGGGCTGTTGTGTTTGCTATACAATTTCCTTTTTTTTCCTCTCAGAATAGACAAATAGCCATATTTGGTATTTTTGCATAAATCCGCTTATGTGAAAGTATGTTTGCTTAGGAAACAGCATATGTGGAAAATACCAAGGGGTAACAACTGTACGTACAGAACAGTAAAGTTGTCATTCTGCATATGGCTATGTAAGCTCATTGAAATGACACTAAAGAAGGAAGGGGGGAAAATTAGTCAATTTTTTTTCTAACTAGAAAAAAAAGAAAAGTAATTAATGTAGTCTAGGAAGAATAATATACAAATTCCTAATCAATAATATCAGGAAGGAAAAAAACCTCCTATCTAGATTTCTCAAAATATTAATAGGAATAAAACGGTTAAACTGATATCTTAACTCCATAGAAGATGCAACTTACTGTTATCCTTATTACTTTATCTGCCATAAGAAAATGCTTCCAAAAATTATTGAACAGAGTTGTTCTTATAATTGTGCTAGAAACTATGAGCCAATTCTTTAATGTGCATTTAAGAATAATGGAAGGAATAAATAATTAATAACACATACAATGTAGGGGTTTATCTAACATGTAATGGCCCACGAAAGGAAGAGTTTTATTACATTAGGGAATCAAGTGAACTACAACTAGTCTAATGGTTAAAGCATTAAGAGTATTTTTTAGTTCTCCACCAGTGCTGCTTATAAGTTGAGGATTGAACCTTGTTTTAGTGAAAAGCATATGAAAAAAAAATTCCTTAAAGGATTAATTTAGCCCGGAGATCTGTGATCTGTTCACCAATACTTTTTGTGGGGATACCCACAGTCAGTCTAATTCTTCTTCTGAACTGTGGAGGAGAAATACCAAGGATTCTTAGAATGATTTCACTTCTAGCCGTTATAGGTAAAATCACCAGTAAAATTACAGGATCGAGCCCAGATTACCATCCAAAGACATTTTCAACATTTTCCGCAGGACTACTCTTGCAGCAGGACTACTCCTAATGATTTTCTCTAGCATACATCATCAGTATATTGTCAAAGCAGGAAGTATAAAATTTTACTCAAACAGGCCTTGGGCAGAAAAGAAGTCATATGAATGTGAAGTGTGTGGTAACAAAAATTAAAGAATATTCATTAGTAATTGAGGCTCAGAAGATAATGAAGACTTTAACTGTGGTGCTATACCTTTCTTCAACCAAAATTGGCACTGGCCTCCAGAAAGGTTTGCTTTATATTATGCAGTACTTTAAATGGAATTTGCATAAGCAAACAAACGGGAACAGTACTTACCAATTGCCAAAGAAATTAAATGCAGTTATCAACATTCATTACATGTCTCCACTGGCCCTCTCCCCACCTCAAAAAAAAAAAGAAATCACAACAGAGTACATTAACCTCCGGCCTGCTGGAATTTTATCTGACAGAAGTGAGCCTCGCAGTGCCGGGAATTACCCATGAACACACCACTGTGTAACATGAACAAATCCGCAACATGGTGTTTTCCCAAATACAGCCAAGATAAGACTTATGACAGACTATAAATCCACCACAGGCTAAGCTGTTGCAGTGTTAAGAGCTGCAACCCCCAAGTTGTGGCACCAGTTTCCTAGCCAGGAGCCCCCAGCTCTGGGCCAGGTGCCCCCACTTCCCACCACACCAGAAGCGTCAGTACCTTGGACCAGAACCTCCAACAGCCAGCGTGAGAAGCACCTGAGTTGCCAATTATTGACACTGCAACTACAACCTTGGCATCTAAAGTATTTAATTCTTGAGTTATGCTGGAGCAGGGTCTGCACTTAGACTTTGGAGTCTTTCAAAAGCGTGACGGCAGGTAGAGCTTAGACCTGGAGAGTCCTGAGAACATCGCTGAATCCCTATCTGGCACTTCCCAGGAGATTCCCTTCATCACCAGGCCAGAGGTTAGCTGGGAGGAATGCCTTTCATTGTGCCTGCTGAAAGGCTGTTATTCTGAACAAACTAATCCACATTCATTGGGCCAGGGAAGCAAGCCATCACTTTGCAATGCAACAATTAAGGTATCTAGCTGGGAGTGGGGAAATTTGAATTTCAATTCCTGTTACAAGACTGCCTTTCTAGCCAATTACCATATAATATTAAAGTACACGAGCAACCATTAAGAGTCAAGCAACCATTAAGAGTCAGGAGCAGAAACTGAGTGAGTTCCCTAATAACCTATTCAAAACCATCCATTACCCTGGATACCAACAGGGCACAGACTTGGCCATCCTGTGCTGCTGCATTTTTACTGTTTATTGATACACAAGTTACCTGATACTATTTAAAATTATTGACACCTGCTGCAATCCTATCTATTATTAAAGACAGACATACACCCATCTCAGGGTAGTTTTTCTTTTCAGCCCCTTCAGAGGCATTTGTGGAGCCTACTCCTGACTAACTCCTATTGACAAGAAATAAGGAAAGAATGTAAAAAACTGTCTGTTGCTCCATTTCTTCCCTTTCCCACCCATTGTGATATTCACCCCTTGCTCTGGTCTCTCCAGCTCTTTCCCATACTTTATTCCTCTTTGTGGTCTTGGTTACCTTCCCCCTCATCATCCTTTGTCTTCCATTTCTCTTCCTTGTGTAAGTTTCTTTCCCTTTTCCTTCCCTCCTTTTTCAACATTAAGGGACATGATACTGCAGTCTTTCTCCTACATTTACGAAACTCAAAACGTATGGACCAGAAGAGCTGAGGAGGCAAAAAAACGCAGAGAAGCAAAAGTCATTTCATGGCTACTTAGCAAGAGAAGAAAGGGCTGTCAGGAGGTTTTGATCAGAACAACTGTTTTCCAACAGCTTTTGATTAGAATCCCAGAAAAGGGACTCCCAAAAGCAAATGATGAAAAAAATGTAAATTATACAGACTGCAGTGGCCTCTCTAGTTCCTTCTCCTTCCTTGCACTGAGAGTCCTTGGCCACTTTAAATCCTCCTTGATGAGATTTGACAAAATTTTCTACCACGTAGTGATTTCAACTATCACCATCAGCCTGAATACCATCTTCCCAGGTGGCAAGATTTTAAAGGAATGCCAGTGCAACTGTTCCTGAATTCCCTCATTATTATCTTATTTTAAAAGAATCCAAGTCTCTGGTTTTTAAATTGATTTTCTTCCTTGATTACTGCTGTATGAAAGGCCTAGACAAACAACAAAACCAGGAAAAATGAAAGAGCCATCAGAGTGGAATGGTTGCAGCGAACGCTGAATGAACTGTGATCTTTGGTGGGATAAAGATCAACACGACAAGCTTTCAGCTGTAGCGATCAGTCGATACTTTCTAGACCATCCCCACAGTGACAAAGACAGAGGCATTTTTAAGTTGTAATTGAGATTAGCCTCGATACATACAGTTGGAGCCATGCCTGTGAACTTTGCTAAAAGGCTGGCTATGTAAACTATCTATCACTCAGTTTCACATGAGCAGTAATCTAATGACACCACAAAAATCTCACGATGTCCCTCGCTCCGCACGTCCAGCCACAGCAGCGGACTCCTGCCAGGGTGCTTCAGCTGTTCTGCTGAAGGGTTTGCCTCCCAAAGGCTGGAGCACCATATAGACCCTCACTAAAGATCGGCCTTATTCCCTCTCGGGGTGTCCAAGTCTTGTACAATGCGCAGTCTTGTAGCCCGAAAGCACTCTTGCCCTAATCCGGCTCACTAGATTTGCAGTCACGTGCTAACTGAAAGCCCATGTGTAATACTACTGACTCCATCACGCTTTGGATGAAGCCCATAAACATGGGCAAGATTGCTTTTCATGGATGGGAATAAAATATTTTGTTTGTTACTACTAAGCTAACCACAATAAAAATAAATAGTTCTCTTTCATGTGGTGATGAAACAAAGCAATCATCCTATATTCCTTTTTTAATTGTTAGGTTGAAAGATTCAGTGTCTTCCTGGCATGTTTAATTCTGAATCATACTCATCACATATATAAATAGCCAGCAACTGTATAGTAGCGGAGGGTGGAGGGGAAGGTCAGGGAATTAGCTTGATGTCAGGAAAGCATTTCCTATGGAGTCACCAAATCTGTCCTGGATACAGACTCCTACATTGGCACACTGTGAGCCTGAAGGCTGCTGCGCCCTCGCACACCAGACACGTCAGGTAAGCGTCTCCAACCTCGCCCGCATTTGAAGGCTTCTGCTCCTTGGACGTCGCATGCGCAAAACTTACTTTTTGGGGCTTTGTAAAGATGGGTAGAAGATTTTCCCTCTCTGCCTGCTGTTACAGGTAGCACCGCCAGCTGAAGACACGGCTTTAGTGCCGAATCCCCAGCAGCTACTCCACGGGGTCAGGGAGACTGCCACGAGATGTACCTTCCCCACTGAAACTCCTGAGAGGACAGATCCTGGAGGGAAGCGTTGGCGCTTCCAGGACGTCAAGCACAAAGAAGTGGCAAGTAATACCGCGGACAGGGTGCCAAAAGGCAGAGTTGAAGTTGTGGCCAGTCACTGCTAAATGCAAACACTTTTTACGTGGTTTGCATTTGTAAACTCTTTTGCAAGGATTAGCACAAGTCCAGCACTGCACAGCTTAGGCCATCAGGAAAATTAAGCCAGAACTTCCTGGGATTTTTTGTTGTTGTGACCTGAACATGGCCTCAGCGTTGCTGCACACCATTATGCTAACCTCAGACCGGGGACAGCTCTCAGCTGACTTCACAGGAACAATTTGCCTTCTCCATGCTCCCTCGTTTGGGACGGCAGCCCTGGGCACGACGGGGCCAGCCAGCCACCTCCTGCGGAGGCCCGGGGCGTGAGGCG
>NW_009230992.1:27920-55762 GCF_000690835.1 Fulmarus glacialis | reverse complement strand
TTTTGGGTGAAAATAGGCAATGAACTGGAATATATGATGTTAGTTACTATATAATACCGTATGTCATCACTTCTGTGGTTACTATATGCCATATTAACAGTATTACAGTAAGAATCACCCAGATTAACGTAGAATGAACTCCAATGAAACTGAGCAAAGTGCAACGATGACAGAACCGGACGAGTGCCCAGAACTAGCCTCAGCGTGCAACAGCCCAACACCACACACCATCTCTCCTGCCCTGAAAGACTGTTATGACAGATGGAACCCGAAGTCATGGACTAAATGAACTCAGTGGACATTTTAGAGGCATGGCCCATGGACTAAGGGAATGGTATCTCTGTGTGTGTATATATATATATCAAGGCAAGAAAAGTGGTGATGACTAATTGGAATGTATTGGAAAATGTGAGACCTGGGCATGATGTAGATGGTATAGAATAAGGGGTGGATATTGTCCTGGTTCCGGCTGGGACAGAGTTAACTTTCTTCCCAGTAGCCTGGGGGGTGTACTGCGTTTTGGGTTTGGTGTGAAAGGAGCATTGATGGTCCATTGATGCTTTAGCTTGTTGCTGGGTGGTGCTTGCACCTGGGGGAAGTGGGGGGAGGGCACAGCCGGGGTGGTGGACCCAGCTGGCCAATGGGGGTATTCTATACCATGTGACATCATGCTCAGTATAAAAACCAGGTGTGTGGGGAGGCTTACCCCCTGTTCCTGACACGTGGTCGGTGGTTGGTGAGCAGTTGCATTGTGCATCGCCTGCTTTGTATATTCTGTTATTGTTTTTGTTCTCATTGTTATTATTACTGTTCTACTTTGTTTTTTTTTTTTTAATTATTAAACTGTTTTTATCTCAACCTGGGAGTTTTCCTACTTGTGCCCTCCTGATTCTCTCCCCCATTCCACCTGAGGAGGGCTGAGCAAGCGGCTGCGTGGGGTTTATTTGCTGGCTGGGGTTAAACGACAACACTGTGTATCCTGTACATGAACATTCTAGCTATATAGGAGAGCCCAGCACATCCCATATGCGTGCCTTGGTAGTCAGTCATGCCCACAAGACAATCACTGACCTTCCTGTGCTCTCCTCACTTCTTCAGCCTACCATTCTCAGCCCCCCAAACTCTAGGATAATTCTGTGTAGCAAGAGGAGAGCACAAGTATCTAAGCTGAAAGAAGGGAGGAAAGTTTTTTTATCAAATCTCTTTCAAAACCAACATCTGTTGCAATGTCTGCAAAAATAAGCTACTAAAAATCAAAATCTGCACAGTGACTTAGTGGTAGCTGGAGAAGGTGGTGTTTTACTACAGTGCAGTGCTGCACAGGTACACATGGACATAAGTATTTGTGTGTGCATCTACAGCTATACAGAATGTGTATATATTTATATATTTTTATTGACATTTGTAATGTAAGATGACAGGATAATTCAGGTTGGAAGGGACCTTGGGAGGTCTCTAGTCCAACCTTCCGCTCAAAGCAGGCTCAGCCATGAGATCAGACCACAGTGCTCACAGATTTATTCGGTTGGGTCTTAAAAACCTCTAAGGATAGAGGCGGCACAACCTCACTGGGCAACCTGCTCCATTGCCTGCCCATCCTTAGGGGAAGAAGTGTGTCCTTATCTCCAGCCTGAGCCTCTCTAGTTTCAGCTGATGCCGCTGTCTCTCGCCCTCCCATGAGCCACTGCTGGGATAAGCGTGTCCATGTCTCATCAATTCTTTCCCAGTAGGCACTGTGGTGCTGTCCCGTGTCCCGAAGCCATCTCTGCTCCACGCTGAGCCAGCCCTGGCCCCACAGCCTGTTCTTCCAGGGCAGTGCTCCAGCCCCAGTATCTTAGTGGCATTCCCTGGTCCCCATCAGTTTGTGGACATCTCTCTCGCCAGGGCCCTGAAACAGGACTCAGTGCCCCGATGAGGCCTTTTGAGTCTTCCCCAGTCCCCTGCTGGGATCGCTGCTGGGGCAGGGCTGCCTGCTGGTCCTGCTCCAATTGCATGGGGTCCCTGTTGGTCGCTTTCTCTTACATGTTGTATATTTATGTACAACTGTTTGTCTAAACCATGTTTAGAAATGTGCTTCTGCTGATATTTAAACCAGCATGTTTAAGACATAGTATCCTTAAATTTTTAGTGTTTTGTTGAATTTTTGAGGAATGACAGCTCCTCATGTCTCTGAGTTGGTACTACTCTGTCTTGTGTATGGCCCCTTACCACAACATGACCCTTGTTCTGCCTCTGGAAACGTTTCATGATGATGGCACAATATGTTTGGACTTGGCGTCCATTATATGGGTTCGAGAAGGGAGGATGTCCTAGCTGTGGAGCCTCTTGTTAATGGGACTGGCACTAGGACATACACAAAGATGACCTGATGGACTAGCCAGCTGGGAGAAGGGGATACTAGCACAGTCACTGTACTGATGCTAGAGCTGAATGTATGTGGAAAGAATCAAGAAGGTCAGCTTTAAAACACTTTTTTGTGCATGAGTGCTATTTTACATTTTTTTTTTCCCCCCCCCCAAAAAACGTGCGGAGCTGGTTTCTGCAAAGCTCTTCCGTTCACACGACAAAAAAATGCCTCTGTGGCTTGGTTCATTCATCACTGCCCACTGCATGTGTGCCCGTTCCACAGCGTTGCTCTGTAGCGTCGGGTGAGGTGTGCAGGTACTGGGATAGCTGTGTCTTGGAGTAATGTGTCCCAGAGTCCGTGTCTCGTCAGATGTCACAGGTAATGGACGACCAGTGTTGCTAGTTCTGTCTGCTAAAATGGCAGTATGCTTAAAAAATCTACCTAACTTCAAAGAGCAGCTAGCATGAGAGTATGAGATGAAGCTGCATGTGTGTTTCTTGCTATATTTTACACTCTACTCTTAGTTGCTATTCTGCTACAGCCCTGTCTGACACCTCAGCATGCCAGCTGTACTCATTTTACACAACAACCAAGTCCCCAATTAGTGCAATTGATGTTATTTTGCCATTTACACCTGTTTTCTGGCTAGGAACTTGCAGGCGGCTCCCTTCCCCCAGTATCTGCCTGGTGACTCTGGGCCAGAGTACTCTGCGGTGGCTGGAGAGCGCCAGCCCCCAGTATTTGTTTTAAGCCAGTGTCCTGCTCTTAACTGCAGGTGAGCAAATACCTGTTTTGTGGCACGTGAAAGGACAGTAGGTCCCAGGCTGAAAGGCAGTTGCTTCAGATTTAACTGGTGTAATGGGGTACGGTGTACTGGCTGGCTAAGTTTATGTGGCATTGGGTATGACAACCTCAACTTGGTGTCTCTTTGCTTTCTGGATTTTCTGTCCACTCTACATGTTATTTTAACTTGGGTTTTGTGTTTAATTAACCTGTGTGGTGGGACTGAGAAATAACTGCTGCCTTTGTATCGGCAGAAGATGTGGTATTTGTAAAGGTATTACAGTGAAGATAAAGCTTTATAACAGTGCAGGAAATAAAGCCCACAAAATTATTTGAGAAGCCACACTATCCAGGATAAATGTTACAGGAAGCATTAACCTTCCATAAAAATTCCTTTGCCAGTGAGGAATTTAATACACAGCCTTTGTGAGAGAAGATATTATACCTCAATCATGTTCTGAAATGCTTTATTTAAGAATTAGACATGAGGAAAACCTTGTTTTTCTGCAGTTTAAGCTATTGCATTTAGATATTTTAAACATTTTTTTTTAACATTGATGCTTAGTAGCTCATAGATATGTGAATAATATTTATCTATAAATGATGTGTCCTGTATTTTATACACATACGTGATTTTTTTACTTCCTCTCTGTCTTTCTGTGTGTATGGCAGTCTCCTGTGTATTTTTTTTTCTCTAATAGGCATCTGGAAGAGGATATGGTCACAGCTGAATTGTACAAGCCTGCTTCTAACTGCATTAAATGACACTGAGGTTTTTATCATGGCAATTTGGAACCATAATTCTTTCTAAGCTGAAAAAAAAGAAAGAAATCCTCAATTTTTTTCTCCTGATGAGAGGCGTTAACTGGGCAGTGCTGGAGACCTAAGCTGTCTGCTGGTTTGTTGAAGAGACACGGTTCAGGCAGGGGTGCTGCCACTGCCATCCCCTCACCCCTTATGACACTTTCGGGTAGTCTGTTCAGCAGCATCCTGGCGCTGGCACCACGAAGGCTTGAACCTCCTCTCCAGAATGGGGACCTCCTGACAGAGCGAAACAAAAGGAAGGAGACGGAGGCCTCCAACTTGGTTCACCAAACAGTCAATAGATGGTACAGTTACTTCACCAGCTGCAGTTTGGTCTGGGCTGGAACCAGTATTTAAGGTGTAAGATTTTCCTGTCTCATGTCTAACTGCCATAGTGGTACAGTTTTAGACTCCAGGTACTTGTGTCCGGTCAAAACAAACCTGGCATGTTTTTTTTTTTTCTTTCCTTGTGCATGGGTAGACCTTGATATCCAACTCAGTGGCTTCTTTTGCTACATTTGGCTTGGCTTCTGGCTGCATTAGTGTCTTGTGAAGCCTTCATAGAACGCAAATGTGGTTTGGATTAAGACAGTTCAAAGAAAGAATTCTGTTGCAATTATTTTCCCTAGTCCTCGTATTCCTGAAGTCTAGAAAAACTTGTTCTGTTAAGTCTCACTCTTACAGTCTCTTGAATGCTATGAAATTATTTAGTTTGCACTCCTTCATAGGACTGGTCAAGCAGTATTGTCCCATGATTTCAGACTCAGCTTTGATTCAGAAATGGCTGCTAGAAAGTGTAGCTTTTGGAAAGACCTTCCCCAAGTGGTGGAGTCTCTCTTGTGGGAAATTCTGGTCTAGTTCTTCCATAAATAATTTCTACAGTGCACCAATTTTACTCTCCTACTTTTGCCCGGAAGATAAAATGTACATCTGCATGATTCCCAACCCATATTTCATCAGAGGTTGTGTCCTCAGCTACACCTTCCAGAGGTTTCTACACCTTTTGATGGCAAGACCATCTTTTTTGGTCGGTAAATATTAAGAGCTATCTGTCCTTGGTATGTATGTTGAACAAACTGCAGATAAATGCTTACAAATAATGATCTGTCCTAACTATTGCATGAAGCTTTCCCAAAATGGTTGTCTATAAGTAAAAATAACCCTGAGGTTGTGTATTAATAGAATGATGCTTCAGGTCTTCTCCTTACTGCTGGTGCACTACAAGAGCTAAAACTGAGAGGTCTAAAATACTTTCAGAAGAGACTCCTGAGGTGAGGGGATCTTGGTCTAAAAATACTCAAAGTCTTTTGAAGGGACCTACTTTGTGAAAGAATGATGAGTACCCGTCTTCTGAAAATTGGGTGATTTTGTGGTGGTTTAAGTTTGACAGAAGTTGATGTAGTCTTTTTCAATGTCTTGGCCGGTTTCTGGGTTAGTGTGTTATCTCACAAGCTCTGCACCATAACGTGACCCATCTAGCCGTTTTTTCCAATTCATTTTAATGTTTTTAAAGTGAAGAAAGTTTGCAGTAGACGAGTTATTAACATCAAGGATTGAATGCATATGGTCCTCTCGAAGTATCCCTACCTCCCCCCATGAGATTTCTGTGGAAATAATAATAATTGATATTTCATGTATTTATCACTTGGTATGAACTGCTTGTCTTGCTTGAATGCCTAGAGGCTCTGATTGAAATTTCACTCTATTGTGCAAGGTGCTGTACAGATGAAGACTATTAGACATCCTCTGCACCTAAGAGCTTGCATTCGACAGAGACAAGACGGATAAGGTCAGGATGAAGAAGCACCAGAGAGGTTTGCCTTACTCTGTTTTTTTTCATGCTGCCCTTTATCACTCTACTATCTTCCAGAAGTACATTAAGTGATGTGATTAGTACTCATTGTATTCAGTTATCTATCTTCCCTTTCAAAGAAAAAAATTCGCAAGCTTCTTGGTCTAGGGTTTTAAACACACTTCCATATTGATCCCAGCACTGTTTGTGTGTGCCAGCAGTGGCAAGGTCAGAGAAGGGTTCTTGGCACAGGGAGGCTGTGGCAAGGTTTTTGCCCATCTACTCATTTGATCTGCAGGTGGTTCTGCCTTACAGGCGGGGAATGTCCCTGCGGGTATGGATGACTCACCTGAGACAGGAAATTTTGGAGCACCAGGCAATCTGCTAGGTAACTGGGTCTCTGAAGACCAGGGATGCAGTCTCTGGACTCTGCTCGTAATCTTGACTCTGCTCTGTGAGAAGGCATACTGGTGAATATACGGGAGGGTAGGTCTGCTGTGTTTGTGGGAGACTACATGGCAGAGGAGCGTGGCTGCACTACGTGGTGCATACCTCCTCCTGGGGAGATTTTGTGCTGGGTGTGCTGGGTTCCTAGGATCCGGCCAGTTTCTGAGAGTAGGGTGTCCCACTCATGCCAGGCTGTTGTGCCTCAGCCTGGTGGCCCTCCTGGGGCCCTCCTACAGCTGCTAATCGCAAAATGACTGTGCTGTCTTTTGATGTAACCAACTTGGGGCACTGTTTTGTGAAGTTTTCCTCACTTTTACTAGGTTGTAGACATATCTTCTTCCTTCTACTTTCTTCATACAGGCAATCAATCACCTCCTTGCTCAAATACAGGACCAGGAACCCCAACTGCCTTTGGGCCAGGGCTGGCATCTGAAGGCACCCACATCACTTAAGCATGTTCTCTCCCAGTGCTCTGCCTTTGCATGTGGGTTTGATTTACTGTTTACCTTTTCAGGCTTGTAACAAGTAGGCATCCCAAAGCCTTTTAGACACACTTACCCTCTGTGTCAGATAGTCCGAGAGGTCATGTACAGATGGAGACTTAACAGTGAAACATCTGCATACGCTTAACCTCGCTTCACTTTTGGCATTACTCGAGTGTTCTTTGGGCTTTGATCAGACCTTTTTAATCAGTCCAGGATCTTTCCTCTTCCTCAACATCCTTGCACATGCCTACTTCTTCAGAGTCTGGAGTCTCCTCATATTGCTGAAGTCAGTTTTGCCTCTGCCTTTTCACTCTTAATCTAAAATGGCCAGTGAGAACTGGCATGTTTTTATAGCAGTAGGTCCTCTTTGTCAAGGGGACTCTTGGTTAGTTAACAAGACAATCCATATACCTTCAGGAGCTGATCTGTTTGTTAGACTTGAAAAACTGGTTCATCTCAACAATAGCCATTTCTTTGTGCAAAGGACTCTGTCTGAATGGCATGGGTAATTATCGATTTAAAGAGAGGGCAAATAACCCCCATTTTCATAACAGAGTTTGCGGTATGCAAAACCAATCCATGGCATAGATTTCCAGATCATGGCACTGGGCTTTTGAGTTTCCAGCCATTGCCCTATTAACTGTTTCCTAGCATCTTTCTCTCTCGAGGTATGGACTTTTCTGTCCAATCTGTGCTGAAAAACAGCGCAAGCTTCAGGCTTCTGAGAAGTTTCTGAATTGAGCATTAGATATTTTTATCAAAGACTAGAGTCAAACTTAAATCTTTCACTAGTAGACTGAAGCTCTTAGGAATGAAATTTACAATACCAGGATATCTCTATATGCATATATCCCTTACTATAGTGTCCTAACTAGAAGCCGCTATAGTTCATTTTATTTGGTAGAGCTTTCTGGTGAATTATTTTCTTTCGCAGTAATTTCTCCGTTTAGGAACCCTCCTGAGAAATCTTTACTGTATTAGCTTCAGCTTTGCTGCATCTTTATCTTTAAATAGCTCTTTTAAATTTGCTTAGGCAAATCTGGGGTTTCGTCTGTCTTCAATGGTATTAAAATAGTATCTGAAGGGAGTGTCACCTGAGTAAGAAGACATACCACTAGACGATACTATAAATGAGAGACAGATGGATTGCTGCTCAGAGACAACAAGATTATGGGTAGAAACCTGTCTACCTTTTGCAATACAGCCGCCGACCTAAACAAGTCATCAGAACAGAACTGAGCTGAATAATGCATATCTTTACCAGTCTCTAATTCTCCGAGTTTCTTACACCAAGACTCCTCTTCAGCACGCTTGCAAAATTATCTGTCCAGATTTGAACGGTGGAAAGCAACTTTGGTTTGAGTTTTGCTTTGACATTTTTCTAAGTGCAGATGTGTTGTTGGCTAGCTAATAGAAGGACTCCAGTCTTTTTGCAAAGGCTACCCTTTTCATAAATCAGCTGGACATACCTAGTTATTTGCTTAGAGTGGATGGTCTCTCCCCAGGCTGTCAGAATGCTTCCTCTCCGCAGTCTTTGTGTGCCACAGGTAGGAGCCAGGAGGACTTGCAGACCACAAAGAGGAAGTTAACTTGCATGAAATTTGATATCAAGACCTGATACAGCTACTGAGTTGCACTGGGCCACCACAGGACAAAAAACCAGCAGAAGCAACACCTGGTAGGGTTTGCTGTAGTGGAGGCTGCACAGCTGATGATGTTTCCTTTTCTTTTTCTTTTTTCTGAGCTGACTTTTGAGCTCTGGAGCATTCTGGACTGAATGTTCATGCACAGCGTTTTCTTTCTACAGGTGAAGAAAATGGAAGATCACAGTCATATGGGCTGTTTTGGGGATTATATTTTGCCAGTCGTGTACAGGGTGGTAGTCTTTGTGGCTGAGGCTAGGCCTGTGTTTTTGTTGTTTGAGCAGAAGAGGGAGAGAGACCAAGTTGTATGTCAGCTGGAGAATTTTTTGCACTCACCCTTTTGAAAGCACCACTGAGGTCAGAGGTTCAAATCTTGGCATAGGTAATACTTATCTTGTGGTAAGGTGGTAAAGAAAAGTCTTCCGATATAGCTTAGCAGACTTGCAGATACCTGTGTGAATGAGTGAAGGATCAAGACACTCTGCACCCTCATTGTGCGCATCTGTCTTTCTTGGCAGGAGCTGCCATTTCAGTGATCCCCAGCAAATGGGTCCTCAGGTGGAGAAGGAGCACAATGGGATGCAAACCTCTCCCAAATCTTGGTCTGCTCTTATATTAACTGAGGGAGAGACAAGTGGGAACAAAGTCTGTGGCTTAATAATAAAACAGAACGGTGTTTTACACCTCTTTAGATACGGGAGATCAGTGCTGGGCCTCAGTTACATGTGCATTAAGTATGTGGATACTGGACCACAGTGGTGAGAAAACGCACAAGGTTTGGCCTTTCCACTTTGTGTATCCCGTTTCAACATAATCAGTGTTAATCAGAGAAAAATAATTAATTGCACAGAATTTTTAAACTGTCTTCCCTCTGTTCTGCCCGTGTCTGACTCCACGGGCTATGGCATTCAGGGACATATTTTCAGAATTAAACGCTGGGAAGAAATACATCTGTGTAGAAACACATCTTGGATCTCAAAGTGACAGTGCTGGAGGTGTCTGCAGCATCACTCTTGACACTCTCCCCGAGTAACACCCACATTTTGCTTGGTGTGGAGAAGTCCTTCTGGGCATGTGGGCCTAGTGTGACAGAGGACATCCTAAGAGCTTTTACTTGTGCCCAAACTGAGCCACAACTCAAAATGAGTGTACTGGGGGACACCGAGCACGTGCTGCGAGTGCTCTTTAAGTGGAGGAAGAGCTCATAAAGTGGCTGCAGTCATTTACATTTTCTCTTCTTCTTCATCAGGTCAAACAATTCAAAGACAGTTTCCCTAGTTGTAGTACAGCAAGTTCTTCTTAGTGGTGCAGTACATCGATACATCTTGGAACTGAACCCTTCCCCAACAAACAGAATCCCTGAATGTTGTGATGGGTTAAGATGAAATGCCAGCACACTACTGCGGTCTCAGAAGAGCTGTAAAGCCAAAGCCTATGTGTCCTTTGCCATAGGTGCAGGCCCTGACCACGACATTCAGTATCTGGGAGCATTTGTAGAGAACAGTGGGATCTAAAAACATGCATAAGATGTTGTCCTCCTGATGTAGCAACAAAGTAAACTGCTTCTAGCTCTTCCAGGCAAGGAAGAAAGCAGAAAGTGGGAGTAATGGGATGGAGTAATGAAATAATTCTCCTTTTAATGAGATATTCTCCAAACTATTCGTCAAAGGACCCAGCTTACTTCTGGTGCAACCAAGTATGTCTCGGGCAGTTTGACAAGCAGACTCTTCTCTGGGTCTGATGTGTGTGCTTTTGTCTTGTCAGAGGGCAGTGTGGTGCTGCTGTAGGTCATCCTGGTGGTTCTCCCTGCCCTCGTTGTTGGTGATGACTGGTTGGGCTAATTCCCTCCAGAAGCAGCAATACCACACAGAGCAGCAGCGTACGGCTCAGGGGTGTCCCTCGCACGCCACAGTGCTCGAGCACAGTGCGTCTCTTCCAGGATGCACTGATCTCACCCCTCACAAGAGAGGATATTACCATCCCCACGGATTCTCCAGTAGAGGAACGTGTTCTGCCATACAGAAATGAGTTTGCTCCCCACTGTGGTCACGGGAGTGACACAACCGCTCTCAGCCTGGGGAGAAAGGCTGGGCGCAGCCCCGCTTTCCCCTGCCCTGTGGGGCAGTGTGGATCTGAGGTCCTGGCTGGGGCTGCGACCCCACCATAAGGGCCAAGCTGCATCTCTGCACTCACTGCCAGCTGTGGGATTGTCCAGGGAGAGGTTTTGTTGGAGAGCACATCTCCAGCTGACATCAGTGAGGTCTTTCTCTCAAAGTGAACATTAGGCAGCTATCAAAGTGCCGTTTATGAGCAAGATTCATGAACTAATTAGTCACTAGGCCCATTAATCAGAAAGACTAGAAATAATTCAGCAGAATTCATGCTGTCAGCAAGGATGAGAAGAGCCCTCTCTATGACAGCTTACCTTGCATTTTGATCATTAGGCGATTCGGAGTTTAGCCCATCCGTCTTGTTTATCTGCCCTCAGGGGAAAATAATCCCTGCATCCTAGCCATCTCGACAAGTTTGAAATTCAAACATATTTTCAGTTCTGTCAGTAAAATATCAAATGGGCACATTCGGATTACTATTGACACACAACAGTGCCGGTGCCTTTTTTTCAAATGTACTGTCAACAAATCCCTCCTTTCCCTGCTGCTGGTCTGCATGTAGTAGCTTGACACCATCTTAGGGAAAGTGAAGGGTGGGGTGCATGCACGGGTCATTAAAAAATAGTTAACTTGAAACATTCTAATTATTCTTAGCAGCCTTCCCAAGACAAGCCAAAGGCATTCCCCAGTGTAACTCCACCTTCCTGTATCTTGGGTGAGATTTATTTACATGTGCTTGAGCAAGAGATACATCTTAAAATAATCAAGCCAGTGTTTATT
Organism: Fulmarus glacialis; assembly: GCF_000690835.1. Classification (NCBI taxonomy): domain Eukaryota; kingdom Metazoa; phylum Chordata; class Aves; order Procellariiformes; family Procellariidae; genus Fulmarus; species Fulmarus glacialis. The sequence continues at coordinate 44,570 of NW_009230992.1, read as the reverse complement.
TTGGCTTTCTTTGCATCTTTTCCCCACGTCAGAAATCCATCCAGAGCCTGTGCAGTAAAATATTCCTTTAACAGATGCACACTACACTGTTGATATGAAGTAGATTGGTCACTCTAGAAAGCGTACACTAACAAGACAGTAACAGATGGTCTCAAATCTTGGTACGGAGTTGTTGTGGCTACTGTTTTTTCATTAAGCATTAATTGCTGGAGGTGGAGATAATGCTTCTTAGTGTGCCAAAGCCCTGAGATGGGTCTCACTGTGAAACTCGGATGCAGAGAGTGGAGCAGAGAAGGGAGAAGTCTGGCTGGAAACCTGGGATGCCATGAATTTCTGCCCTTGGCCGGAAGGACTGCCTGTCATCTCCACTTTCGGAGTCACTGTCTGGGATGCAAAGGAATTTCAATGCGGAGCAGGGAGGGCTCACTGGGAATGGAAGCAATTTGGGAGGTGAAATGAGTTGTGTCTCAAAAGAAAGTCTGCTGAAGAGGAACTGTTGGCCTGCTTGAGGTGAAATGAACACGCAGTTGAAACTGAGGAGAGCTGATGTAATGGGAATGTGGACCAGGCCAGGGGTATATTCAGTTGTGCTGTATATGTTCTGTGGTTTGTATTTTTGATGTTACCAGGTGAAGTGCTGGATCCTGAAGTCATGGGTACCAAGTTCCTATTGTCCTGTGGAATTTTTATGTACAAATATTCTTTTTAATGCCCTTTTTCGCCCGTAAAATGTGTTCTTTTTTCCATATTATTTAAAAAAAAAAGAAAATTCCCTCTGGATTTATCAAAGAAAGCTACTGTACCAAAATCTTAAAAGAACAGCTATCACTTGTGAAAGAAGGAAATGACACCATTAACCCTGTACCCCAATTACCACTTATTGGTGGGACTATAGTTTTTCTCAATGTAGTTTCTGTTTCTGCTCTTTTTTATGCTATTCTTCTCACTTGATATACTTTCGTTATCCATTCTGCTATTCAATCTTTGGTGTATCAGAAGACGTTATTCCCTAGGCTAAGCCTACCTACATAATTTAACCTGTTGCTTCGTTATGGGAGATGCAGCTTAGGTGTGGCACCTTTTTGATGCATATACATGTCAAGTATGGAGTTTCATTACTGTGGTGCTGCTCTAACTTTTTTATAGCTTTGGGTAGTGCTTTGGGGCTCTTCTGCCCCAAAAAGACTTCAAGCTTTAGCTGGGGCACAATCTTCTTTACCTGTAACCTTGTTTGATTTTTCATATCAAAATATCTGATTCCATGCAGTACATACAAACATAGTCAGTGTGATATATCTAATAAGGTCCAGATCACTTGTTAAAGTGATCCATAGCAGAGCTTAGAAAGCCAGACTTGGTATCCTGGCTATGCTCCTGTTTCTGCTGTTACATGCTGCCTTCACCAGCTGCCTGTGCAGTATCACTTTTGGAGAACTTACCATAAGATCATTACATTTTTCATCTGTCTTGAAGTCTTGGTAAGTTCATCCAGTTTCATTCTGACGTGGTGGAAGAAGAACAAATGAAAAACTTCTGACATATCAAAATGTCCTCATGTTGTCAGAATGAAATGTATCGGTGCTTCAAAAGGCAGGATAAAAATTTTATGTTTTGACTTTTTAATTTCATATTATGTATTATAATGTAAAATAAAGAACTAGGTCAAAATTAATTTTGTACTAGTACAAGCTAGTGGAGTTTTACCTGTAGGCTGTAATTTTTTTCAAAGTGAAATGATTCTATGTATGCGTAACAGAGAAGAGATACTGTTCTCTCTTTTTGTGATTCCTCTTATCAGTTTCATTGTGCCTTTGTGTGATCTTTCTCTGTGCTATATCTTACATTTTGTTAGCATTTATTCCTTGTAATGCTGATAATTAGAAGTTTCCAAAGTATTTTTCATTTTTAGGATTATTTCTTCTCCCCTTTTTAAAAACCTCCCCAGAAATTACGATTAGGTAAAACTTGGAAGGTTCTCATGATTTGAAGCTTTAAGCAGTGCTGTTTGATTAGTTTTGGGCTGTCAGAGCGCAAACTGTCCAAACCAACATGGTGACTGAGCTTTCCTGATGATATTGTAAATATGCATCAGTTCCCAGAGGTGCATAGCTCAGACCTCTTCACTGATGAATAGGAAAACCCTGCTGCTGCTTCTGTTACAGTAAATTAGCAGGAGAAGGTAATGTGGTGAGGTAAAAGGAGAAAGAGAGAATGACCTGTGAGACTGATGGTGGTGGGGAAGAAGGAAGTGTAGAAGGAGAAAACAGGCACAGTTGGTTTTAATGAAAAACGTTTTTAATACTACTTAGAGCTGTTTTTTTACAATGGAAGGATGTTTAGCATCAATTATACCAGAAGTGCATTTGTTTTTTTTTTTAATTTCACTATTTGTTTAAGGTAACTTATAGTATTGCTTTTATTCCATTAGCAGCCAGTCCTTCCAGCTAGGTGCAATAGTCAGTTGTTAGTGCACATTTTGACCATCCGTCTTCAATTATCCATTAATGCTTTCTCACACAGTGTGCAGAAGGCACGCACCGATGGCTAATGCACATTCCGTTGTTGGCACTTCTGTGACTTTTCATCTTTCCCTGTTAAAGCAGTGGTCATCTACCCACCTGAAATGTAAGTGTGCACTGAAGTCAGTGGAAGAAGACTGATACATGCAGTCAGTTCCAACTCTGCCACTGGTGTTCTGGATGCCCTTGGGTGTCTCGCTTAGAGCCTTTGTGTGCCTCGGTGCCTATCTGTTCAAAAGGGGATGATAGTATTTCCTTTGTCTATTTATCCTGCAAACTATTCTTTTGCAAGGGCTGCCTTTAAGAATTGTGACCTTCATGGAGCCTTAAAATATTATAGCATAAATAAGATTAAAAGAAAAGTTTTGGTGGAGTAACACAAGTTTCCCCTTGGAATAGTGGCTATACATTTCCCAAAGAAAAGAAAGGCATTCATTTACTTGATCTTTAACTGAAGATTTTTTATTTAGTTTGAAATGTGAAGATTTTTGTCGTGTTGTGGAAATCTATTCAGATGACCAAATGACCAGCATATTCGGGTGACACATATTAGTTGGTCCAAAATCTATTCTGACTTTCCAGGCTAAAAGGTGATGACCTTTATCTTACCCATGGAAATTTTTAGAGCAATCCCCATACTTTTCTTTCTTACTGCAAAACATACCAAACATTATTTAAAGCTGTTAAGGCGATGAACAGTGTATTGGGACCATATTGCTCTCCTATCATCTGGCATAATGGTTTTCTTTTTGCCATTTAAGATTAAAACACATATGGAACTTGCTTTAATTTGTCACTTTTATTTTCTGAGTTGCTGAGTTCCAGCTTCAGCTGGGATGTCACATTAATTCTGTTTAAATCTTGGGGAGCAAGCAGGTTGATTGGAGTTAACTGTGTACTGTATAATGATTCTGAGCTTAAGCAGTGTTATCTCCAGCAAATGTCTTTGCTACAGTAGTCATCTGCGTGGAGCCCTAGAGCAATTCTTGGCTTTTTCACTCATATCACTTCACTATCAAAGCTGAAATGATTAATATTCACAGAAAAAAAATACATTTTCTCACAGCAAATCTTCCTTTCTATTTCTATTTGGTGAGAACCAAGCCTTCTGCATACATTATATGGATCAGCTAGAACCAGTCTGAGGAGTGAGGATGTGTATCTGTGAAAGTGATACAAATACATCACTGTGATTATCAGAAGGGAATTGTGAACATGCCCATATTCCTAGCGCACTCACCGTTTATTTGCTGAGGCCAAAATCCTGCCTGGCTTTTTATCCTGATTCTCTTATTAGCTATGGTAATATAAAATCAAGAATGGTTGGATTTCTGTTGTGTGGAAGTGGGACAAGTGAAAATCGAATTGTCCCCCTTTGTCATGGTGAGACCAATGCTGCTCTACAAGGTACTTTCTGATGGACAACAGTCACCACACTGCAACTCCGCCTAGCAGCATCCTGGGCGTTGGCCATGCATGTGGTGTGACCTTGGCCCAGGCACATGCAGAACCAGTCAAGTCTTGGACCATTTATAAGGACCACGGTTTTCAAGAGCAGATGCTGACTGAATTGCTCCCAACTGCTCCCTAGTCCTGGAAGTGCTCAGGACTTCTAAAATAAGACCAGTCTAAAACAAGTTCCCAGATACCCATCTAGGAGTCTAAGATGCACGTTATTTAAAAACAGAAACAAAGCAGCCAAAACTTGGCTCGGGTGCATGAGCGGGTTTCCAAAAGCTAGTTTTAAAAGAGAGGCTTAGGCTTGTTTCAGATTCTGCTGAAGTCAGTAGTAATCTTTGCACTGGTGATGGACCTTAGATGACATCCCAGAAGTCAGTGCTTCACTGGAGGAGAGCGTTCATTTGAATCTTCCATTGTGAAAAGGGTGAGTGGTCATACATTTAATCAGGGCACACTTCACCCTGCAAAAGCAAATAGCCTCTTTGCTTTTGAGAGCCCTTTGTTGTCCAGCCGTGTCAGCCTAAAGTCTACATATGTGTATAAAGTATCATATGTATATATAAATGCATATCAATTTATCTATAGAGAGAGATATATATGTATATTTTTGCTGGATTTTATCTAATACCAATTAATCATTAACTCTGTTGGATGGGCAAACTTAGTTCTAATGCTTCTTTGAAGTACTTTGAGATGTCTTGGCAGGATAGAGTGTAGAAGTCTCAGATGCTGTAAGTCTCTAAATGCAAGAAGTCTACCGTGAGGGGTGTCCAAAGCATAGTGCGTAATGGGAATTGTAGTGCCAGCCTACTACATGCAGAAATGCTGCAAAAAAGGAGGATTGCTCTGCACAGGAAAGACACTTGGAGGATTTAGCTCTAAATCTGGCCTGGGCATAAAGCAGAAGAGAGACTCACCTGCTGATGAATCAACTACAGCCCATATCTGAAGAGGAGGAAGGGGTGGGTCAGAATCAGACACCTAACCTGAGGCTGGTGACACAAAGATGAAGCCAAGGTACTGCTGCTACTGGAGGAACTCAGAGCACTGTTCCTCATGCAGGGTGTTTCAAGCCTTTGAGCTGTAGGATCCTGCTGAGCTGGTGCTCATGGGGAGTTTGTGCATACTGAGTTCCTCCTACCTGGAGTAGCCCTTTGTCAAAATTTCTGTACACCCTGCAAAGAGAGTCTGTGCAGGAAGGAGGCACCTACAGAGGGACTGGAGCATCCAGGTTTCCCGGGGAGCTTATAGCGTATCTACATGAGCTATCTGCATGAGGAGGTGGTACTATCAGCCCTCATCCCAAAGAAAGAAAAATCCTCAGCTTTCGCAGGTATGACTGTAAAATGGTAACTAAGAAGTTGTTGGTTAGATTTGCAAGCTCTTCAGGAGGTGAAACCCCATTGTCTCCATGTGGGAACATCAGAGGAGGCCTCCTGCTATGGCTTCCCATCAAACAAGGGTTTGGTTTTGGGTGAGGACAACCTCCAAGGCCAAAACATTTTTGATTCAAACACTTCTGTGCTGTGTGCCCCTCCAGCCACACCTTCAGCTTGGGATGTGATCCTAACCAATTTAATTGAGACCAGTAAAAAGAAAGAACTGCTTTCACTGACGCTAGTAATTTTTGTAGCAGGGTAAAGAGAACCCAGCATGAATTTGACCCTCTCTGTTGGTGAGCCAGCAAAAAACCTGAGCAGATAATGCAGACAAATATAAATCAATAAAAGCTGTGATCAATAAAAAGAGCATTCTGTGTGGGGTGGAACATGTTGCCAGAGATCTAGAAAGACAATGGCCAAGGATGCCTTCCAAGTCATCACCATGGTCTGGTGGAAAACGCAGGCTGAGTGTCAGGATGTATCACTTCAAGGGATAAAATACAAAGTAAGAAGCACTGCTTTGCACCTCATCAAGAACTTTATGTTGTGTTCAGATTCCTCTCTTTGGGGCTGTGCAGAAGCAATGTGAGTGCCTTTGGAGGACACGCAGCGTGTGAGAATCAAATTCAGGAGCATTTCTTTCAAGAAGAGGCTAACATGGTTGTGCAGAAAGCAGTATCAGGCAACTGAACCCATTAAGCCTGTACGTGGAGCAAGAAGGCTGCAGTTTGGTGCTTTATGCCATAAAGCATGAAAACACTTCCCACTGATAGCGGTGGGGCCGTAAACGTGAGTCCAAAGCTAACGGGCACATTGTAAAGGTCACCAGACCACCCGGCATTATGCAGAAAGAGCATTTCCAGGATGTTTGGAGAGGTGAGGATGGGACCTGGAGTTGTGTTGAAATTACTGCAAATGGGTGTGTGGCCTTTTCCTGTGTTGTGTGCCTCTGGCACACCCGTGAGACAGCGAGGAGATGAGAATGCTAAGGAACCAATTCCCATCTTCACTGAGGAGTTCTCCTTTGGCTTTGGCAGCATAATTGCTACTTATTCGCTCCCTGAGGACATGTTTTACTTTTAAAAAGTGGAGGAAAAATGAGCTTTTACATCAGAAACTGTTTGGGTCTATAACCTTTCTTTTGGTGTTTTTTCTGTGGCATAAAAGCATAGGAAGTCTAATGGACTTTCCAAGGAAGTAATTACCTGGTGTACATCTTAAAGCTTTTATTGATATTTAAACATGTAGCTAAAGAAAATACAGTGACAAAGTATTAATCTGTTATGTTTTTTGCATCAATACAAAACAGCAGTTAATGCCACTCTTAGACAAGCTTCGTAACTATTATTTCTTAAACCCACAATGGTGAAGGGGGAGGAAAATTGGAGGGGAAGTTGTCCTGATGTAGCTATGGCTGTTGTTTAACCATTCATCTCTCTTGATAATGGTGCTTGATCAAGAACATTTTATTTTCATTCATTATAACGATATTTTACTCCCTCTCATTTTAACTTAACAATTCAATTTTTTAAGTCCAGGGAGTAGCAGCTATGCTCCCAGTGTAATTCCTGCACAGACATAATATCTAGCAGGCTGGTATGACTACAAAATGTGACCTGTAGCAGTGCTTCCCCATTTTGTCAGTGGGGCTGGCTGCTGCTCTTGTTTCTTCCTTCTCATATTCCTTTCCCCCTAATTGAGGCCTCCATGCTCTCCCACCTCTCTGCGGCTGCCTCTTCCTGTAATACAACTCGTCAACTCTCAATGCATTTGCTCTTGTTGAAGTATATCCAGGAATAGCTTCCAGATGCTGTCATAGATGTCCATTTCATTATTTCTGGTGAAGGGATTTCACTTAAACATAGCTCCACCAAGAACAGCAGGAGTCTATGCCTGGTCTACATCTGCTGATCTGGTTCATCCCTACAATCTCCTTGGCCAGCAGCATAGTTAAAAAAAATCTAGCTTTTTTCCCTGTTCATGACAAATATTTGGAAGTGCATGGATATGTTCCCAGACACCCAAACTTCACTGTTCTTAGCAAGGTTAGTTTCTAAAAGTGGTACAACAATTCCAGTAAAATATCTCAAAGGAGTTGCTAAACCTGTTCTTCATATCAGAGCTCTTGAGTTTCCCAAGAGGCGGATGTTTACTCATCCAGGAGGCTTTGATGGGCGTCTGAGTAGGGTAGGAGAGAGTCTTCAGGTCATAAAGAGCAAGCATTAGTAGATGTCCAGTCCAAAAATGTACTTAGGCATATAACTTTATTTCTCTGTTCACCTACCCCTCACTGCATTAGCTGTGTCAAACTCCTTGTCTTCATTGTAGTCTAAAGAAGGGCACCAAAGGCAGAGGGGCCCAAGGGAGGGACGATGGAGAAATATGCCAGGTTGGTCTTGAGGATCAAGAACCAGAGAAAATGGAAGAAGGGCTGTCAGGTGAGTGAAAGACATCTTTCTTAGGTCATAGGGAGCTGAGGAGAAACGGCTGTGAGCTGAGTGTGGAGAGCTGTGTCAGCTGTGGTGACATGACCAGGAGAACCTCTTTGTATTGAAATATGGGTCTGGTCACAAAGCACAAAGAGGAAAATACCCAATTGCAGTGAAAGCTGGGACTGGACAAGATACAGAGAAGATCTGAGGCTGTAAGAGGAGGTGCAGGGGCAGCCCAGCATGTGAGGAGGGAGGGCTGGGGAGGAGGTGCAGGGTAAAGGGGCCCTTTGCCTTGGGGGCATGGGGTGGTGGAGGAGGAAGTGCCTGGTGAATGGTCCCACCCAAAGAGCTGGTGGGGATGGACTGGTCCCGCAGGGCCAAAGAGCCTGCATGCAGTTTGAGCACAGGCTGGATCTGTCAGCCCAGAGAGGACATAGTTTCTGTGAGTGGGTTATGCTGCCCACAAGAAAGGATGGTCTGTCATAACCAGACCATGGCTTTTTGGGCTTGACTTAAAGAGCGGGAGGGGGACATTTCAGGAATGGCTTCTGTAAGTAGGAGGAAGTCCTTCTCCCTGCTTATGCAGCTGGGCTCAGCTCGGAGAGGAGACTATCCCCGAGTGCTCTGTCTACAATTACATGTTCGGTGCTTGCGGCAATCCTCCTATAGCGCAGGGGAACTGACCGCCTTACTGTAAAAGTGCCGTTGTCCGTAGCACAGCAGTGGTGCCACCCAGCCCGAGCGGGCGCTTGGCTGTCTCTTGGTCGTGGCTCTGTTCCCCCTGCAGCTTCAGGGGTGATGCGGGGTTTCTGAGGGAGTTCGTTCACCAGCCTCCTGCAGACCCCGCCGCACTCTCCCCTGCAGAGGGGTGGTTTATTGTTTTACTTCTCAGTGAAAAACCACTGAAGAGTTTGTCATGGGTAGGGGAGGGGCTTAAACTGCAGCAATAGTCCTAATATCACCCATTTCCTTTTTTTCTTCTCACTTTGCTGTTCCATGCTACCTTGGTTTGGCATCTCTGTCTCCAAAGGCCAATACAGGCTCAATCCCATAAAGACCTGGTCTTTCGTATGGTAAATGTACATCGACATCTCTTGATGTAGATGCCCCAGCATTTACTTGAAGATTCCTCATTTCCTCAAATGATGATTTGTCATTCTGTCTGATGAATGGATGTTTCCCTATCCTCCTGCACTCCAAGGGTTTTTGTACTTCCCCGGGGCTTGTTTACTTTTAAGAGATAATTGTACCTCTAGATATTCAAGGATCTCTGATTCTGGTTTTGAGCATGGTAGAACATGTAGTCTCAGTGGGTTTGTGTGGTCTGGAGTACCTTATGGCTATGTTGTGTGATAGCTTTGTGGTGATTTTGAATTGCCCCTTTTTAGTTTACATTCATTCTGTTCTGGTATTATGAGAAAAGGTGACTGGAAGTTCCTATTTTATTTCTTCTACACCATTAATTATGGTATACACACACACATATAAATATAAACACAGCTTTATTGCGTCTGCCCTTAGTTGAGTAATTTCTGTGGCACTCTCATATTCTTTCCAGTCTCCTCTCATAAGCAGCTTGTTCACTGTGCATATTGCCAGTCACTTTTTGGTTCGGGTGTCTTGAGAAGGGTGTCTGGGATGGGACACAGGTTTGGCACTGGATACATGGTTTGTTTCCCTCCAGTACTGGCTATAGCCCCTGTTTGGATCTGGAGGATTTACAGTCTCTGGCAGGGAATTAATGTCTCTGTTACGTCTTCCCTGAAGTAACGTTTGCAGATCGGCTGATGTTTTTGGCAAGTAGGGAAGGACCCAGAAGACTCACCAGATTGGCGGTGCCTGCCACGTGCTCCCGGTGCGGGTTTGGCTGCTGGCAGCACAGCTGGGCAGCTGCTCGGCAGCACCGAGCAAACGGCACCCCGAGAATAGCGGGGGACTTCGCTCTCCCTGTTAGTCGGAAGCTGTGCCTGCCTGTGGAAAGCAAAACACGGGGAGATGTCAGTGAGTCTTTCGGTGCCACATGTTCCTCACAGGCTGGGGACCGCTGAGGCAGTTCAGTGTAGCTGGGGTTCAACTGTCCTTTTAAAATCAGCCTTCGGTGCACCTCGCTCTCCTCATAGGCTGTGGCATCCTCTGCGTAAAGCCCCCCAGGCTCTGCTGAGCTTGATGGACAATTCCTTTTCTTTCCTCCCCTTTGTGCTCTCTCACAAAGAGAAACTGCTTCTCTTCCAGGGAGAGGGAGGGAGGGAGGGAAGAAGGGAGGGAAGGACAGAGGGGAGGATTTTTTTGCTTGGCCTGGGATGCCTGCACCTCCACACTTCCAGCCCTGTCCTACCGCCAGGCTGGATTGCTGTTGGTATGGCAACGCATCCCTGCACTAACCAAACCGTGAAAGGTGAGGGAAAGTAATTATTCATCTCCATTTAACTAATGGAAAACAGAGTCCCAGAGGTTAAGATTTCTCAAAGGAATTTAGATATGCATGTGTCCTGGTAGTGTTTTTTTTAAGGTGTCCACAACACCTGGATCCCCCAGGAACCAAGGTACAACCAGCACTGATCTGAATCTTCAGGTGGCTTTGGCAAATGTACCTCAAAAAAATTAAACCTGGGCTTTCAAGAACTGTTTGACATTGTTCTTGCTCTGTAGTTGTTAAAGGGACTATCCCAGATGAGCTGATCAGGGTCACAGAGGTTGCCAGGGCAGAGGTGGGACTGAGCCACATCTCAGGAATTTGAGTTGACGATCTTCTGATGCTTTCTTCTCTGATACTTGTTTTACAAACAAAATAAAATCCAGTTTCTCAGCCTGAGCTTCTCTTTGTGCTTGAGTGGACAGTTTGGGTCCTTTGAAGGACCAGCAGCAATTGGGAAAAAACCTGCAAGTGAATGAAAATTGCCTAAATTTGCAATGCCATCTGTGGAAATGTAGAAGCCAATGGAGGACATCATGCCTGTCCTGAATGTTGTCAGTCTCCATGCCCAATGGTTTAGCTATGTTTGTGTGCTTTTTAAAAGAATTTCATATGCAGGAGCCTGTTGCCTTGACCTGAACTTAACAGAGGGGCATCTTGAGGCATTGTCACATCTTGGGAATGTGGCCTAGCTTTGCATCATTTATAGAGTATGCATTATTCTGGGCTAATGTGAAAGTAAGCCTTTGATCTCATTCCATTGCACCAAGCGAAATAGATGTAACTGTTGAATTCCTTCCTCTTTTATCATTCCTCAGTCAATAATACTACAGCTTACCATTCCTCCATCCCCCTCCTCCTTTGTGCAGCTTCTGGGGCAGTGTTGCTTTCCTTCTGGTTTTCAATCCTGCTGCATTCCCCACACTTTCAAGACAGGTTTTGTACAGGAAAAAGGAAAATACATTTCATAATGCAAACATGCCCTGCTCAGCACTTTCAGTTATCTTATTTATATGCTGCAGTACAGCTTTCTATGACCCAGTGATTATCATTTCCCAGAGCTATCATCGTTTTAAAGCTACCTCTGAATTGTGCTCCAGCAGATGGTACAACCCTATGAGTACTGCATGAGAGCCTGAAAGGGAGGGCGTGGGGCAAGCTGCACATACACACAAACCAGGCTGTTGCCCCAACAGCCAAGAAACCTCTAACTTGCATTGTTTCTCACAGTGTTCAATTTCAGCATGTGTTGTTGAGTACTGTCAGGCTGTTAACCACCAGGGAAATCAAGGTGGTTGTTTTTCTTGTTTTTGGGCCTGTCTACCCAACTGATTTTTTTTTTTTTTTTTTTTTTTTCTGCATAACAACTGAGCTGATTAATTCCAAGATAGAATACCAAATAAGTAAGAGTCATTCATTACATGCAGTATTCTAATAGATTTCAGTGTGATCTAAACTTGGATTGAATACTAACCCATTGATTGCTATTCAGTTGTTTAAGCAGCTGTGCTACTAAGCTGAGCAATTGCACTGTGTCATCCTTCCCTTTCTTCCTTCGATTTCTACCTCCCTTTCTCCACTCTTGAAATAGCTAACCCCTTGTCTATACATTTTCCTTCAGTGGATTGTGTCCTTTGTGACTGACTACCAAGTATACAATGGAAATGGTAGACAGCCAGCTAAAGTCATGAAAGATACGTTATCCTCATGTAATCAGGTGAAATTCCCATGGGTATTTCACCAAGCAGAGGAGGTTGTTATCATTCTTGTTGAGATGATAATAAAGAGGTGTGATTTACTGCTTCAGTTGTTTCAAAGGTGTCATTTGAACCTCGGGGAGTGTGGTGCTGTTAAACAGACCTGGACAAAGCCTAACAAAATAGTCAGCGCACATCTGTATCTGTAGTCAGGAGCATTAAAAAAAAAGGCTTGATTATTTTCAAAGTTTTGCACTTTTCTTTGACTCAAAGTGAAGATGTGGGTGCTTACCCACTGTGCAAATTAGGCTCTTTTGAGTCTTGATTCAGCAGTGTACATAAGCATGTATTCACATATGCATATGTATATAGACTTACTAATTGAATGTGTATATGCATTTTTATACATGTTAATATACACATTTAAGCACTTTTACAGATATCTAAGTGCTTTTTCTTCAGTAGAGAATGAGCTACGTTTGCTTTCAAAGTTAAATACGTACTCAAAGTATCTTGTGGAAAATGTGGTTACTTTGGATATCTAAGCCTAAGTTAGATATCTACCTTTAGGCTACTAGGTTTACACTTTCTGGCTTTTACCACCAGTGATAATCTGTCCTGAACCTGATTTCGTGCAAAACATTGGGTAAAACCCCGCATCATTCACTTGTTACTGCTTACGCCTGCAGCCTTTTAATAATTCTACAGGTCCACCTCCTTCCGTATACTGTGTAGGAAAGGTTATTACAGGTGGCTGCCTGAAGTTGGGAACTAGATCTGATGTAATAATATGAGAGGAATCCTCATTAAAAAAAAAGAAAAAAGGACTTAGTAGCAGGCCTTTTATTACACTTTGTGACTCAGATTGTATTGAGTTTGTTATGAATTCTGCTGACACTTCTGCAGAGTCGAAGCGGGGCTGCATTGTGGTGGTGGAAAAAAAAAATTCAGATCTCTTTCATATCCACTACTTGGATGCCAAAAATGGTTAGTGCCAATGGACATTCTTGCTTTAACATGTTGCGGAGAGGAAATAGCTGCAGGGAGAATTAGAGGAGAGGGGAAGAATAGGCAGCTGGCTTATGGGTTAACTGTGAGATTCCTACTAGCAGAGGATTTCTTTCTTCTTTCTGTATTGAAGCCCATGGTTGATAAAGCTGAAGTTCTACATCATAAATTCCCATTTGGACATTCAGTTTTGAGAACCTACATCCAGCATCCTTATCATTTTGAAGTTAAAGTCACAATCAGTAATGAAATCTGCTTGCTTTTCACACACTGAAATTAGCTTTGATTCTTTGCCTGAAACATATGTTTAAAAGGCAACATGAACATACTGTGCACTGACCCTATCAAAGCAATAAATACCATTGAAGTCATTTTCCGAAGCTGCCTACAGCATTAGTTTATTTTTAATATGGTCCCTCTGAAGGAGTGGTGTGGGAAATACCTATGGGACCTATTTCAATTGTCTGTCTGGGGTGAAGTCCCTACCTTGCCCTGGTGAGGAAGAAAGTAAGAGAGGATACTAATTTCCTTTTGTTGTTGTGAAAGGTAATGTTTAATTCATTGGATTTAGTTCCTTTCTGAGGAAAATGGTATTCTGTTTGGGTGAGAAAAATGCTTCTTTGATACTTAGCATGATTTGAAGCAAGGGATGAGGGAGAGGGATATTGCTGTAACTGAGAATGGGGTTTAGTCAATGACAGTTTTCCTTATTCTTTATGATAACTGTTTTAGCCTTTTTGCTTTGTGTTTTTTGTCCTGCAGTGTTACCTGGAGAATCCTCCTGGCTCCAGAGGTTCCCTCTGCAGAACAAGGAAGATACGGGCATGCACCAAATGACTGTTTCCAAACCGAAACCACTCGCCCAGGAGAAGACTGTGCTCCCTAATGCAGGTGAGGACCCGCATTATTTAGACATCAGGGGATTATGCCAGGGTCACAGAGGAGTTTGGTGGCAAAGCCAATGAATGGATAAGACCACAGGTTGGTTTCACACTCTGGTACCACCCTTCTTCTCATTTTAGCACCTTAAAATTACTAGCCCTTCCCTACGTTTTGCCATGCCAGAGCCACTGCAGGCTCAAACAAAGCACGCACCTAAGTGCATGAATTTTCTCTCTCTTGAATTTCAAGTGACATGAGCACAGTTTAGATTTTACAAATCTGAAAGATCGGTCTGCTGGCAAAGGGAACACATTTTTTGTCACTCATGGTCACAATTAGAATGACAACAAGGCCAGACTCCTCCATCACTGCTCTTTAACACTGTCAGCACCAGCTTTACCAGAATTATCCTGTCTGAAGCATGAATGGACCTATTCATTTCTCACTTTGTTTGACCTAGGAGTCTAGGAACTGTTTAATAGCATATAGGCTACTTTCTCCTGTAAAGAAATGATTAAGTGAAAGACTGGGCTAAAAAATGTGCTCTCTTAGCCACGAAAGGTTAATTTTATGTTTGTTTGGACACATTTGTAGAGTAGCTGTGTTATGCACTGTGCTTCTAAATATCGTTTCATGCCATATAATGAGTTTGAAATCTGTCATCTTCCAAGGTTTGTATTTGTGTAGGAAAGAGAGAGAAGCATGCAGGAGAAGTATATAGTTTTAGGAATACACTTTGATTCAATTTCTTGCATTTTACTATGGCCAAGACAGAAAATGCTCAGATCTCATGCTGAAGACATGTTTTCAGAACACAGTGGTTTTATTTTAAATGGGTCCCCAGAGAAGATGATCTCAGGCAGGAAAATGCATGCAGTCTTTCCAGAGAGATAAGAATAATCATTGCATTTCTACTGTGCATTTCTGTAATGCTGTAAATATTATATAAATCGCAAGACAGAGATCATACTCAGTTGCTGACAGTGGAAGTCTGGCCACCAGTGTGGTGAAGCAGCAGTCTGACACAGGAATTTGGTTGCAAGTTAACCAAAAGCCATCTCATTTTCTTATCTATAAATGAAGCAGATGCTCATGGGTATCAGGAGTCTTGTAAGCTGAAGTGAATCTTGCCTTGTAAGTGGTTTTCAGGAAACCGTAAAAGGCAGATAAAATCCATCTGAAGTATAAATCTGAGACTAGGCTGTGAGCTCCCTTTTCACGTAGCAAAGCCTTGCCCAGCTGAAACCGATGTGACCATTGCGAGACCAGTGAAATTGTGGGAGTGCTGCCGAAGTCGTTCGGATGCTTTGCGGTAGCAGGGACCAGCTCATCAGTTTGATTCAGTACATAATTACAGTTAGACCTTGAGCCCCCTGCTTATGAGCAGCTTTCCTAGCAAAGCTGATGGCATCAGTCGTGCAGAATGACCCTGCTAGCCTGTGGAGGAAAGTCATCATTAGCTTGTCCTCAGTGTAAAAATGGCCATAGAGACTCCTTTCTTTCATGAATTCCGTTGTAGAGCAGCTATGTTGCTCCACTGCAAGGCAAGCTTATCTAGCAAAGGTAGGTTTTGATCTCTCATTGTCTTTTTGCCTAAGCTGCCTCGGTCCTGAGGTTCACATGAATATTTGTGGAAGTTTTAGAAATTACCAGAAGTACCTTAGTCATCAATCATTCATGTAGAGTTGGAAGAAGTTCTGGGCATCGCTGGGTAACCATCAATCACAACATAACAGAGCTGAGCGTAGTTTCGCATTTCTTTGGAAGAGTTTGTTGAGTCATCATGTGGGAATTGCACAATGACGGACCAGCTCCTCACACCCAGCTGCTGGTCCTGTGGTGGTGTACCGCCTGTTGTGTTTGATGCACTAATAGACTCACAAACAACCTGAAAACAGACTACCCAGCACTGAAAGTACCTCATCTTACTGGGGACAGGAGGACTATTTTTGCACGACATTTAAAGAAAACAGAAATTAGAAAATGGCTTATCTTATGGAACTGCTGGCTATTTCCTCTGAAAAGTTAATTTTTGTCAATAGATTACCTTCTTTGAAAATGTGTTTTGAAAATTGCTGATGTGAGAAGAGTCCATTCTTCAGGAAATTCTGTGTATTTTTTCAATGAAAACTAATGGAAAACTAGGTTAATTTTCTATCTTGAAAACCAAGCCTATGGTAAAGTAAGAGATTTTTTAAAATGAGATTAAAAAATTCAATTCTTAATATAAATTCAATATAAAATATTAGAAAATTTAAGTCTTATGGAAAATTTAGAAGAAAAGGTGGTTAATTGCAAAGCCATCAAAATAAAAATATCTTCTTTTTTGTTAAAGGCAGACTCCTCCCGCTAACTAATTCTCAAGTCCCACCCAGATTGGGTAGATGATACGAGTCTTTGTTTTGTTTGTTTATTTTGTTGCAGCTGGATTTACAGACAGCTCTTTCAGAGGTAGACTTCCTTTGTTTTTATGATGGGCTAGAGGGCTTACTACTCTGTTGCAAATTATCTTGATTGCACAATTTATTATGTTATTTGACTTACTGTTAAGTAGAGTAGTAGTTACCAGGTTAATGTTGGTGTTTTCTTCCTGCAGATTTTACTTTTTATAGCATCTTTAGTCAGAAAGCTGCTGCTTACTCCAGGACAGGTCCCTTACAGAGTGAGCATAGTGTATCAAAGCCAACTCCCAGAGAAATTGCAAAATCCCAGAAAGTTATTCAGTCATTCCCAAACTTGACCAATTGCTCATTCCCTCCCATTCCTCCTTCCACCATCCCACTGCAGCACACAAAAGCTTTTGGAGATCCTCCTGTGTCATTTAGGTACGTATAGTCTGTAAACACTCTGTCAACA